>NW_028190298.1:19573-172553 GCF_048542155.1 Nylanderia fulva
TTTTCAATTAAAATCAAAAGTTTGGGGAAATTTTCCCATTTCTAAAATATTTTTTAAAATTTTTTTATTTTTAAAGTTCTAAAAAAAATTTTTAAGGGGGGGAGCCCCCAAAATCTTACCCAAATTTTAAAAATTTCCAAATTTTTTTAAAAACAAACTTTTTAAAAAAAATTTTTATATTAATTTTAGTTTTTTTAAAAAAATAGTAAAAAAATTTCACCCCAAATTTTAAAAAAATTTAATCCCAAAATTTTTGTAAAAAAAAAACTGGGGAAAAAATTAAAAGAAAAAAAAACAACGCGGGCCCTTTTAAAAGTTAAGAAAATTTCTACAATTTTTATAAATCTACGGGAAATTTAAAAAAAATTTTCCATTAAAAAAAATTAAAAAAATTTTTCCAAAAAGATATGTATTCAACATTTATTGAAAAAAACTTTTTTAAAAGTATTTTCCCTTTTTTTTTTTAAATCCTCGGGGGGATTAAAAACCCAAAGTTTTTAAAAAAAATTTTTTATAAATTTAAATTTCCCCTCTACATTTTACCCAATAGCCAAAAAAAATTTATAAAAAAAAAAAAAAAATAAATTTTGATGAATGGAAAAAAATTTTTTAAAACCAGTACTAAAAATTTTAAAAAATTCCCTTTGATGCCTTAAAAATTCCCCAATTTTTAATTCAAAAAAAAATTTTTTTATCACAATTTTAAAAAAAAAAAAAAATTGAAAAAAAAAATTTTGGCAATATAAAATTTATTTTTATGTTAAAATCAATGAAAAACAAAAAAAAAAAATTTTTTCCCGGGCGGGAAATTTAAAAAATGAAAGATTTGTTAAAAGGGGGCAAATTATATTTTATTTTCCTAAAAAAAAAACATAGGGTTTAACTTAAATGTTGCCGATAAAATCCTAATTTTTTACTAATATGGGTAGAATGATATTTTTCAAAAAAAAAATTTTTAAAAGGACCTTATTTTTTTTATAATGAAAAATATTTTTTTCTCAAATAAATTTTAAAAATTTTTAATGAAAAAATTTGTCTTAAAAAATGTCGTTTTTGTAAAAAATTTAGTATGTAAAAATATCACTTAAAAAACTCACCTTTTAAAAAACAATTTTGAAAAAAAAATTTTTTTGAAAACATTACTTTAAAAAAGGGAAAATTTTAAAATATTTTAAAAAAAAATGGGGAAATTTGGGGCCCCCGGAAAAAAGGGCCTTTAAAAAAAACCAAAAGCCCCCCTTGATTTACCCCCCAAAGGGGGGGAAAACACAAATTCGGCAAAAAAAGGGGGGAAAGGGGGCCAATAGGGCAAAAAAGAATTAAAATTTTAAAATTTTTTCCCAAAAAATATAAAAAGGAAAATTTTTAAAAAAATAAACAACCAAAATTTTTAAAAAAGGCCCCCCCCCCCCCGGGGGGGAAAACCGCCCCCCCCCGGGAAAACCCCTTTTTCCAAAAATTTTTTTTTTTTTTGTTTTGGGGGCAAAAGAAAAGGATGGTGAGAAACAAACAGTTTAAAACAATCAAAAAAATAAAAATTTTTAACAAAAAAAAAAAAAAACAAAAAAACATCCTAAAGTTCAAATTGCCATTTTTTTTTTTTTTTTTTTTTTAACCCTTTTTTGGGGACCAAAGGGAAACCCCGCAAACCGCAGTGACCGGGGGGACAAAAAAAAAAAGAAGGAAAAAAACTGAAAAAAAAGAAATCAACACAAAACCACAAAAAACAAAGGGAAAGGGTTTTATAAAACACGAAAAAACCGGGGGAACCTTCTTTTTTTTTCCAAAAGAAATTTTCCCAAGGAACGCCCGGAGGGCCCGGCCAGAAAAAAACCCAAAAACCAAAAACACACAAGCCCAACCGCAAACCCCAAAGCCGGGGGGAAACACAAAAAAAAAATTTTTTAAGGGCCGAATAACCGAAAGGCGGGGATCCCACAAATTTTTTGCCAAGAAGGAAAAAATGGGGCAACCTTTTTCTGGAATACAAGCGGGGCAAAAAGTGACGTTTTTTCATAAAAAAAGAAGAAAATCGTCTTTTTTTCTTTTCTTCTTCTTTTTCTCTTCCGGGGGGCCCCACGCCCTCATTTTTAATAAATAAATTTTAAAAAATTAAAAAATTTTTTCCCCCCCTTTTTACCACACCCCCTTCCCCCCCCCCCAACCCCCCCCCCCCCCCCTTTCCCCCCACACCCGCCCCCCCCCACCCCCCCACCCCACCCCCCCCCCAACCCCACCCCCCCATTTTTTTAGTTTTTTCGCCCCCCCCCGTTTGTCCCCACCCTTTTTCCCCCTTTCCCCAAAACCCTTTTGCGTCCTCTTTCACCCTTTTTTTTCTTCCCCTTTTTTTCCCTTTCCCCCCTTTTGCCTCCTTTCGCCCCTTTTTTGGGCCTTTTTTTCCCCCCCCTTTCGCCCCTTTTTTTTTAAAACCCTCTTTCGCCCCTTTTTTCACCCCCCCTTTTTTCCCTCCTCTCTCCCCCCCCCTTTTTCCCCCACCCTCTTTCATTTTCCCCCCCTCCCCCCCTTTTCGGCCCTTTTTTCCCCCCCCTCTTCCCTCCCTTTAAACCCTTTTTCCCCCCCCCCTTTTTCCCTCTCTTGGGGGGCCCCTCCCCCCCTTTTCGTCCCCCTTTTTAAAACCCTCTTCCCTCCTACCTACCCTCTTTCTTTCCCCCCCTCCACTCTTTCCCCCTTTTTCTCCTTTTTTTTTCTTTCCCCCTTTCCCCCCTTTCCCCCTTCTTTTTCCCCCCCCCCCTTTTTCCTTTTCCCCCTCCCCCCTCTTTCACCCCCTGTTTCGTCCCCCCAACCCCCCCTTTTGGGGTCCCTTTTTCCCCCCCCGCCAAATTAGGGAAATTTTCCAAAAAAATTTTTAAAAATAAAAACCAAAATTTTTTTAAAACCCCAAAAAAAATTTTAAATGATTTTTGGGGTTTGGGGCAGGAAAAATTTTCTCGAAAAAATTTCAAGGCCCTTAAAAAAGTCATGAAAAACGAGTTGGGTTTTTCCACGACCCTTGCACCCCTTGTAAAAATTATCTTGAAAAAACGTTTCTAACTCGAGAAGCTGAAAAAAACATAGACGGGCCCCTTTTTGGAAAAATCTATAGCAAACGAAAAAAACCCAAAATAATACTAAATTTGTTTTTTGCTTTGTTTGGGAAAATTTTTAAAAAAAAACGTTTTTCCTTTTTATTGCATTTTGAATAATTTTGGGGGGTAAAACCATTCCCCGATTTTTTTGGGAAATTTTTAATGTTACAAAAAATTTTAATAAAAAGAATTACAACTTTAAAATAGTGCAATGATGGGGAAGTTTTGAACAAACAATATTGGGAAGGGCAAATGATCCCAAAAAAAAGGCAAAAAATTTCATTTGGGCCCCTTCCCCCTTTAAAAAAAACATTGGAAAGGTATGTCCCCCGGAAAAACCTATAAATTTGAATCACGAGGTTTCCCCTTTTTTCGTTCGAGGTAAAACCCCAAAATCAAAAAATGTTTGGGGAAAAAAATTTGGGGAATTTTAAAAAATTTTAAAAAGGTTTTAAAAAGGGTTTTTAAAAAAAAATAATCCTCATTACCCCCAAAATTCCCTTTTTGGGCGTCACTGGATCTTTTAAAAATTAAAAAATTAGGAAACGAATATCGAATTGCCGATGCAAAACGAAAAAAAAAAAAATAAAAAGAGGGGGTTGGAAATTCCCCATGAATTTGTACAATGTACAGGAAAAAAAAAATTAATGATAAAAACTTTTTTTAAAAAGTGGGGGTTTCCCCCCACACAAATCACTAAAGTTTTTGAATTTAACGATCATATACAATTCCCCCAAAAAACCGCGAAAGAAAAAGTAACAAAACTGCATTAAAAAATTTTTTCAAATAAAAAAAAATTGAAGATTTTCCCCAAGGGAAAACTTATAAAAATTCAAAAGTGTGGTTCTTTTTTCCTGGGCCATTTACGAGAATTTCTTTTTAAAGAGTTATCACTTCGATAGTCGGTAAAAAAAATTTGGGGCGAAAGAGCAGATTTTAGTCTTTTCCCGAAAAAAGTGGGGAAAAAAGGTTTATAAACGTTTTAACCGGCTACAAATTCCCAGGGGGAATTGGAAAACATTTTTGAGAAAAAATTTTTTTTAAACCCTATTTAAAAAAAACACGAAAAATGGAAAAAAAGCAATACGACTTTGAAGTGATAATTCGAATAAGTTTTGGGGATCGAAACTGTGGAATTTTGCATGTGTTTTTAAAAAAAAGAAAGGGTTTTTAAAGCGCGGATCCTATTAGGGAACCCTTTAGGATGGATAAAGAACCATGGTAAAAAGGTCGTGTTAAGGTAGAAATAGAAAAGTAAACATTTAATGAAAAAAAGTTCGAGAAAATTCTAAATATTTACTGTTCGTCACTCATCGATGATTACTTCCAAAAAAACTCGGAAAATTTGAACATTGAATTTGAAAAAGTTTTTTCCAGATTCTGAAATTACGAAAAATGCCAAAAAAAAAAAGTCAAGTATTCCCAAAAGGCTGGGGGTTTTTTTTTTTAAAAAAAAAAAAAAAGGATTATTTTTTTAAAAATTTCGTTTTAAAAAAAAAACGGCCCCCCAAAAAAACTTTTCCGGCCCTTCTTTTTTTGTTCAAACCCGGGGAATTAGTGAACTAAAGGACTTTAATTACCGGGGGCCTTTTAAAATTCAGAGTCTTTTTAAAGAAGGTAATAAAATCACGAAAAGGGCCCAAGAAACCAAAAGCTTTTGGGGAAGTTGTGTTAATAAAGCGCGAAAATGACTGAAACAGCAACAAGACAAAACCCATGACGAAACTGGATTGAACCATAGAATGACGACGCGTGAAAGATTGGGGAAATTTTGGAAAAATTCGACCCATTGTTTTCGCAAATTTTTCGCAATTGAAGAAAATAAAAAAATCCCCTTTTTTGGGTATCCCAAATTTTCAAAATAAAATAGATTCTGCATTAGTAATGGCGGGGTGGGGGCAGGAAAAATTTTTTAGTTAAAAGTTTAAAATTGGACGAATAAAATTTGGAAAAAAAAAACTGCCATATTTTGCTCCCACGGGTACGCAGATTCAAAATTATGGCTTGACAAACCCTGAAAGTTTAACTACCCTTATCATGAATCTACACCCAAAATCACAATTTTCAACTGGCTTGAAAATTTTTTGAGACAATTTAAAAATTCGAATTTTTTATAATCATGAAATCCAGATTTAAAAATTACCTTTTTTTATCAATTTCAATTATTTGAAATCTTTGTACGACAGATAAGATGAGGGGGTTTTTTTGGGAAAAAAATTTCCTGTTTTTGGGGTTGTTGCAACTTCCTCCCTGTAAAAGGCAAATTTTCGTTTTTTAAAATTCTCGACAAGATTAGAAGTATTTTTACCTGGGGGATGTGATTTGGGGATTGTTCGAGTACGCGAATTTTTTTAATTCGACAAAGATCGACAATACATTGGTAAACTTTCAGAATCAAAAGGGTTTTTAGTAAGGATTCGAATAAAAGTTTTTCTTTTTTGAAAAATAAATTTTAAAAAAAAAGTTTTTGCGTGAAAGATTAATGAACTTTCATTATATATAAATTACCGATTGATACAATTTTTTTTTTCCCAGTTTTTTGTGAAAAGGTTTTTTAAAAACCCGCATGCTCGATAAAACGACGCGAAAATTTTATGATAGCAAAAATGGTCGACTGTGCCCCAGCAAAAAAAAAAAAAAAGGGCTAAATTTTGGAAGACAAAATATAAAGGGTTTGAAAACTGGCTTGAAAGAGTAATAGCGATTAAAATTGGCGCAAAAATATACCCGGGGAAAATTGACTAATTTTGGGCTTGTAAAAGGAACATGGGGCAATTGTTCATTTAAACGCTCTGCTGAGGCAATTGTATTGTTTCCATCAAAAGTTATTTCGGATAAAAAAAAAAAACCAAAACAAAGTAATTTTAAAATTTTTAATTTTCCCAAAAATTTTGGGTACATGGGAAAAAATTCCATTTCCTCATTTTGGAAAACTTACACAAAATCAAGGAATTCATGTAACTGCAATTGGATTTAGGAAACACTGTATTCATTTGGTGCCTTTATTTTTGTCCGAGTAATTTAATTTTGGGAAAGGGCCCAATTTTTATAAATTTCAATCCGCTCATTAAAAAAAAAACCGAGAGCCATTGTAGAATATAATCGACTGAGATCTTATTCAAACGAAGCCAAAAACAACCGCCGAGAAAAAGGGGTTTGAAAAGTACGATCGTCGTGGGCTACCCCTTTATTGAGATAAAAGCATTTTTGTTACGAAAAGAAAAATTTCAATTGCGTTTTTTTGGTACGTATTAGGAAAAAATACTGAAAAATAAAACGAATGCTTAACTGTCTATCGCGCGATGGGAACTAAATTTCAAATTCAAGGGGTTGAAGATCTTGGGAAAAAACCCTTCGAAGAACGAAACAAACAAATGTTTGAATTTTTTTTCGGTTAATGTCGACGATTCCGACATCAATGAGTATTAAACTCAAAAATTAAAGCACTCCTTTCTCAATGTAAAAGTAATTAAAATTAACTAGCTGGAAAGCATTTTGCTAAATTCCTATACTTCGACTTAAAAAGGAAAAAGGTTTTCCCTACAAAAATTTGATTAATTAGATTTTTAAAGGGAAAAGAAAACGGCAAAATTTAAATTTAAAGGGGACCGTTTGAAAAAAAAACCTAACGAATCAACTTTTTCCGTCGGGTATAAACACTTAATTTATATACTTTTGTAAAAGTGCTTCAAAAAAATTACAACAAACGAATTAAAAAAAGTGCCAGGAAATTTACGATTAAGAAAAAAAAACAAGGGATAAAAGGTATATTTCCAAAAGGGGAAGAAAAGAATGGGGGCACTACACTGTATTTAGGGTGACAAAAACGGAAAGGTATTACCAAGATTGGAAGGTTCAAGAAAAATGGCCCCAAAGGGCACAGGGGTACATTTGTTCTTAAAAGATTTTAAAAAGCGCTGTATAAAAAGGGTGCCGTAAACGCACATTAAAACCTCAAATGTTCTTTTGGGTGAAAAAGTTGCCCCTAACGCCAAAATAAAATATCGGTGTTGGGCTTTAAAAGGCGTAAGCGCTGCATTTAAAAAGAGTGCAATAAGTTTTAATTCGACCTGGGTTCATGACATTTCAAAAAATCATTAAAAAAAAAAATCAACAAAAATTGGCGTGTTAAAACGGAGAACAAGAAAAATTTTTGGTTCTTCTCACGAGAAAGGCGATGGAGGGCCCTTCTTTTTTTTAATTTATACAAAATAAAACTTCTGTTGCAATTAAAAAAATTTCAATGTATCGTTAAAATTATTCAATTAACAAATTTCTATATGATAAATAAATATATATGATACTATAATATAATTATATTTATAATTCATATACCATATTTTTTAATTATTTTTTAACTGTTTGCATAAATTGTTTTTTAACAAAATTAGATAAAAATCGAAATCATAATTGTGAACTTAATTATAAAAGGCCCTTTTTCTGTATTTAAAAATAACTGATTCCTAAAAAAACATAAAAAAGAAAAGGGGGGGCCCTTTTAAAAAGGACTCAAAAATTTAAACCTTTCAAATTTTAAAAAAGATTTAATAAATTTTTACGAAAATAACTGAATTAAACAAGGGCCGTTCAAAGTGAACAATAAAGTTATTTTCAAATTTGTAATTAAAAATTTTCCTAAAAAAAGGGGGGAATTTTTTTAATGCAAATTACATTGAACATACAACTTTAAAATGATTTCAAAATTTTTCTAGAAAAAAAATGCATATTTTTCTTGTGCACAAATTAAACTTTTAAAATTTTTTTAAAAAAATTTTACTACCCTACAAGAAAAAAATTGCTCAATTCCAGAGTCCAAATTTTTTTTAAACCGAAAAAAAAACAGGCGACCTGCTCCAAAAACTATTGTTTTCGATGTCCTCTAGAAATAATTCGAAGTTTTACAAAATAATTATAAACATTTGAAGAAAAAAGTAAATTTTTAAAAAAAGGATTAGTTAGAAAAGGATTAAACGTATTTTTAAAACCAAACCCCAACGAATAAAAATACAAAACTTGCAACGTCTTTTCCTTGCCAAAAACCCCAAGTTCGGAGGGGGGGTTCAATTTAAGATTCTCCCAGTTTAACTAAAAAAAGGTAAAAATCGGATCAAAGAGTTTTTTCACGCCCTTTGGGCGTTCTTAACTCACGGAAAGTTGGGGGCAGCGCGTGTGAACGCGCCCATAAACATAAGGGTATTTAATTTATTTTTTTAAATTTAAACGATCGCGGGTCTATGGGTGTGGTCTAGGGTTTTTAAGAGAGGTTAAAAGGACATACACTGGTGTTAGATTCGATAATATTTACACTTAAAATTTAAAAATTTCTCGGAACATCAATTGGATATAAAAATTAAAAGTAAAAAAGAAAATTTTAAAAAAGGGAGGATCAAAAAAAATAAAAAATTGCAGTAACGGTATTTTGGGGGAAAAAATTTATTTAAAAAAATTTATTAATTATACAAGGGAAACTTTTATATAAAATTTGCGACGATAATAAACGGAAAACAAAAAAAAAATCGGAAAAAAGTTATGAGGGGTTAACTTATTTTCGCGGGCCCCGGAATAGACGAGGTCCCAAACATATTCCGAAACGGCACGGTAAAAAAAAAAAGTAAAAATAAGACGGATTTTGATTCTCTCGCACGACTTTCTCGGAGTCGAAAAAAAAAGTAAAGTTAAAAAACTGCGGGAAGGTCAGCAAATCCCGAAAATCTAAAAATCGAGCAAATAAAAATGACCTAAATATTCGGTAACCCTTTTACAATTTATTTTTCGAACATAGCCCTTCGGGCATTTTTTTGGAGAGGGCCTCTTCGCGAAACCAAATCGGCTGGCCCCGCGATGATACCCCAAAAACGAAAAGAAAAACCGCTCTTTACACACAAAACGATCCGAAAAATGAAGAGTAGGTACTCAGGAAAATTCGGTAACGATCAATTCTACGGTCCCAAAAACCAAAACCCTAATACGACTACCGAGAGGCGGTTTTATTTTTTGGCGGTGAATTGAGTCCTTGTCCATTGTGGATCCGGAGCACCTCCTGTCTACGGGACCCCAAATGGGGAAACCGGGCCCCGCGCGTTTACCTTCTTTTCGCCATTTTTTCGCATCCCCCCATAAGGGGGGGTGGGGGGGCCCAAGGTCTCCCCCCGCCTCCCCCTTTTTGAGGAAAATTTCCCCCCCGGGGGGGGGAAGCTGTTTACAGGATTTTCCCCCCGGGTTTTTTTTCCCCCCCGGATCCCCTTGGAACCCCGGGGGTGGCCGGGGGGCCCCCCCTAGTCCCCCCCTTTAGGTTCGGCCCTGTGGTTTTTTTGGCTTTTCCCATCCTTCGGTTTTATAAATTCCAACGCCTTCTGCGCGAGATATATCAAAATTTAAAATTACGAATACTTGATATTAACTGCGGAGGCCCGCCTTTCCCCCCCTCCACGCCGCTCCATCCCCCCCGCGCGCTTTTTTTTCCGTCCTCCTTTCTCCTTTTTTGGGCCCCGGCTCCTCCCCCCCTTTTCTTGCTTAAATGTCTCTCCCGGCCCCTCTCTGGCCGCTTGTCGCTCACCTCGAATGGTCGCAGCGATCGACAGGCCCATGCTCTGAAAAGGGATTCCGCAAAAATCGGTTTAAACGAAAACGAAAAATGGGGCACCCCCCCAATGAGGGGGGCCCCCTCCCCGCGACCTACCCGATCGGGCTTTTTCGCCCTTGTGACGGCGCTCCAAAAGCGTCACGTCACAAACTATATAATACAAATACCTTTTCTTCTGTGTTTCTGAAAGAAAATTGTAAGTCAAATGAAACCTTGCTATTCAAAACCTATTCTTCATGATTCACAAGACACTATTTTCTATTTAAAAGAGGTCTGCTAAAATTTTAATAAATAGATATTATTTATGATAGAAATTGAAGAATTGTGCTTTACAGTATATGGATAGTACATGGTTATTTCAAACACTGAACCGATGCATACAACAAAACTTTTCTTTGTCTATTCAATAAATTACTAATAATGTTAAATCACAATCACATATGCCACCTTGCCTAGGTTAATGATGGTCATTAACGGGAAATTTTACTAAAGAAAGATTGGAGATTTTTAATTTATACAATTTTCACAACTCTTATGTCAATTATTTATTCTATTCATCGAAAGTTTTTTGAGAGCAGGCCGCCATGTTATTTTTCTCTGAGTCATTAACAAATTGGTACTCTGGAATTACGAAGCAATTATTTTTCATTGTACGGGCTAGTATGAATTTCAAATCAAATCTCTATAAACGACTATTATATTTTGTGCACTAAGAATAACATATCGCACTTATTTTCTAGAATCAAATTGTAATCAGTTTTACTTATATGTATGTATGTTCAATGTGAACTTGCACCTTGAATAAAATATCACAGTTTACTTTTCATGGTAATATATTATTACTAAATTTAGATAATATACACTTTACGTATGTTCACTTTGAACTGGCACCTTGAATAACATATCAGTTACTTTTCGTGATAATTTATTATTAGATCGTTTAAATTTTGAAAGGTTTAAATTTTTGAGTACCTTCTTTTGAACATGGTCTGACCTTTTCATTTTTATGATTTTTTAGGATATATATAATGTGGACATACTGCATAATAAATCTTCTATTTCATATGGTACAATTTATCTTCTAATTTAATTTGTTTTGTTTTATATAATGAACACGTGAATATATTTCATTTACATAAATATTTTCATTTTATTAAGATTCTGAATTAAATAAAAAGTATTAAAAAAATATGATTCAGAATATTTGCGATAATAATATTACATGTACTTCTCATATAAAATAATAAAAAAATTAGAAAAAAAATTTTAACAGCATGGGGTTTTGAACCTGAGTTCTCATGGTTACTAGCCCCGCACTTATCCACTCCGCCATACAGCCCCAATCGAAAACATAAATTTTGTCGTATATTTTTTAAACAGTAAGTAGGTTAGAACAGGTGAGCCAATTGTTGAGTTTGATTCACCCTAGACATAGTCGTACGTATGTTGTACTATTTCACTTTTAAAAGGTGGCGGGCATTACATTTTGATTCAAATTCACTTTGTTTACTACGATTGAGGTAGCGACGCATAGATATGTCTCGTAAGTATAATTTATTATTAATTTGTATAATAATTATAATTAATCACTTTTTTATCTTGCCGTACATCTTTTTTAAATAGAATTATGTAAAATTATATTTTTTTTAGAAAAATCAGATGATCTATTAATGGAGACGGACGAAGAGCCGATGCTGCTCATTCTCCGGCAAATGCTGGAGGAGCAGCGACATACGCGGCAAGAGCTGCAGCTGATCCAACGCCAGCAGAGGAGCATTGCTCCACAGCGGCAGCTGCAGCCACAGCAACAGCAACCGCAGCAGCAACAGCAACCGCAACAACAACCGCAGCAGCAACCGCAACAGCAACCGCAACAGCGACCGCAGCAGCAATCGCAACAGCAACCGCA
The DNA here is from genome assembly GCF_048542155.1 of Nylanderia fulva. NCBI lineage: Eukaryota > Metazoa > Arthropoda > Insecta > Hymenoptera > Formicidae > Nylanderia > Nylanderia fulva. The sequence continues at coordinate 31,152 of NW_028190298.1, forward strand.
GCAAGAGCCGCAGTCGCAGCCGCAGTCGCAGTCGCAGCCGCAATCGCAGCCGCAGCCGCAGTCGCAGCCGCAATCGCAGTCGCAGCCGCAGCTGTACAATGAAAGTACGTGTTGTCTATAATTTTTTCTAAACACACACGTATACATGTAATATATACAATTTTACTATTTCAGATTTATTCAGATAATAGACAAGTGCCGGGCGAGCGAGGGCCCGATGGTATCGGCAACGAGGGGGCCATTTTCATGGCCGTGGTCGCGGACAGAACGGCCGCGGTAGTCACGGTGGCCGCGGTGGTCGCGGTGGCCGCCATACAATAATTAAAAATTATTATTGAATTAATATTATTATTATAATTATTACATTATTATTATTATTACTATTATATTATTACTATTATTATTACTATTATTATTATTACTATTATTGATTATTACTATTATTATTATTACTATTATTATTATTACTATTATTATTACTATTACTACTATTACTATTACTATTGATTACTAGTACTACTAATACTACTATTATTATTAATATTACTTTATATATTTACATTAATATTATAAATATAAAAAAATATACATTTATTAATGCAATTTATTTAATAATCTTTGCAAAAATATGTGAAATCCCACAAAAAAAAGACATCACAGATGTAAAAAAAAAAGCGCTAAGTTATATCTTTCGCCAGCAAAAATAGTTCTTTATAATAATAAAAAATATTATCTTCTCAAAAATTATGTTTATAGGAAAAATAATTCTTTGCAAAAACTAATTACCATCAAAAATATTTTCTCAAAAATTAAATTTATAAATTATATTTTATTTTTGTTAATAATACTAGAAAATAATTAAAATATTAGCATCAAAAAGTAGTGAAATCAAAAAATTGCGCTAAATAATTATATTAATAATACGAGAAAAAAGGTTAAAATATTAGCATCAAAAAGTAGTGAAATCAAAAAGTTGCACTAAGTAAATGACAACATAATACATAATATTTAGATAAATTTCCTATAATGATACAAATGTATAATTATTGCTTTATTTTAAAACGTTTATAATATATATATGAACAAAATAAATTCAGTAAAATATATATATATATATTTATTTATCTTTACATTTAAATAACATGAATAATTATGTAATTAATTTAAACTGGAATGTATATACATTGTAAAGTTATTATATATTTTTATAAAATATTTAGATAAATAGATATATATAATAAAATAAATTGGCTTCCGGTTCCGGTAAGAGAGTGAGTGACAGGTGTGTGAAAGCGTGGCAGGTATTTGTAAGGAAAGAGTGAGAAAAGGGGTGAGGTGAATAGGAGATAAGAGGTGAGAGGGTTGTAGAAAAAAGAGGAGGAGAGATAGAAAGGATAGGAGAGGATAAAGAGGGTAAGGAGTTAGAAAGGAGAAAGTAGGAAAAGGTGAGACACGTGGACACGTAGACACGTGGAAGAAAGAGAGTAGAGGAGAGTAGGTGTAGGGAGTAGGTGCAGTAAAGTAAAAAGATAGGGAATTCACTAGGGAATTCACTAGCGAGTTGGAGCGAGTTGGAGCATAGAGTAGGTGAATCGAAGAAAGAAAGCGATAAGAGGGAAATGATTAATGAAGAGAATATTAGAGATAGGAGGATAGAGATCAATAGAGATAGGATGTTAGAGGAAGGGGGAAAAAAAGGGAGATGAGGAAGAAATAAAAAGAAGGCAGGGAGGCCGAGAAGAGTAGAGGAGTTAGGGAAGGAGAGGAGGAGCAGTATGGGATGTATAGAGGATTTTTTGAAAAGGAAAAGAGAAGAAGGGGGAGAGGAGGATAAGGAAGAAAAGGAAAGAAGCCTAAGAAGGAGCAAGAAGACAGAAAGGCTGAATAGAGAGATAGGGGGGATAGAAAAGGAGGAGTTAAGGAGAATGATGGAAGAGATAGGGGAGAAGATAACAGAGAAGTTAGGCGAGGAAATGAGAAAATTGAAGATAGAAATTTGGAAAAAGGAGGGGGAATGGAGAGAAGAAAGAAGAGAATTGAGAAAAGAGATAGAGAGCCTGGAGAAGAGAGTGATAGATTTGGAAGCAAGAGTAGAGGAAAGAGGAAGAAAGGAGGTAAGAGAAAGAGAGGGGGGCGAAGGAGGGAGTAAGGGGATAAACGAGACAATAATAGGAAAGTGAAGGACATAGGAAAGAAATTAGAATGGAAGGAAAGAGAAGAGAGAAGAAACAACATAGTAATAAAAAGAATGGAGAAAGGGAAGGAAGGTGTAAAGGAAAGAGTAGAGAAATTAATGAAAGAGATAGGAGCGAAAGCAGAGATAGAATGGATAAGGATGTTGAAAGGTAAGGAGGGAAAGGAAGGTGAAATGGTGGTAGTAAAATTAGGAAGTGGAGAACAGAAAAGACAGGTAATGGAGAGGAAGAAGATATTAAGAGGAAAGAGGGTGAGAATAGAAGATGACTTAACATGGGAAGAGAGAAAGATAAAATGGAGACTAATGGAGATCGCGGAGATAGAAAGGAGGAAAGGAAACAATGTATGGACGAGCTATGGAAGGATAAAAATCAATGATTGTATGGTGGAAATGGGAAGAGGAGGAAGGTGTGCTAAAAAATTGGAAAGGAGAAATTAGAGAAGGTATAGAGAAAATGAGGGGGGGAAGAAGGGGGTATGAAGACAGGAATGGAGGAAAAAAAGGGATAGAAGAAGGGAGAAGAGAAGAAAGGAGGAAAGGAGGAGGGGGAGAACAATAGTAAGAAGAGAAGGAGGAAGGAGAAAGGGGGACGGAGGAAGGAAGGAGAAAGGAACAGGAGAGAAAGGAAAAGGAGGGGAAGTAAGAGAAGAATGGAAGATAGGTTTTTGAAATGTGGCAGGGCTGAAGAATAAGGAAGAAAAGTTCTGGAAGGAATAGAAGATTGGGAGGTGGTGGTGATGATGGAAACATGGATAGAGGAAAGGGGGTGGGAGGCGATTAAAAAGAGGTTACCGAAAGGATATAGATGGGAGAAGCAAGCAGCAAAGAAGAGAAAAGAAGAAAGGAAGACCGATGGGGGGAATGATCATGGGGGTAAGGGAGGAGAGGGGAAGATAACAAGTATCAGGAATGGGAGAAAAGGCGGAGGGAATAATGATGGCGGATTTAGAAGTAGGAAGAGAGAAGTGGAGGGTAATAGGCGTATACATCAACGGGGACATGGAAAGGAAATTGGAGGAAATGAAGGAATGGATGGAAGAGAAAGAAGAAAATAAATGGACGATTGTGGGAGGAGATTTCAACGCAAGGACAGGTAGAAAGGGGGGGGTGATAGGAGGGGGAGGAGGAAGAAGAAAAGAAGATCAAAGGACAAGAAAGTTAATGAGGAAGGGAAGAAGTTGATAAAGGAGTTGGAAGAGGTGGGATGGGGAATTTTTAACGGAGGGATAAGAGGGGATAGGAAGGGGGAGTACACATATACAGGAGGAAGAGGGGAATCGGTAATAGATTACGTGGTGGGAGAGGATAGAGTAAAGGAAAGGATAAAGAGAATGGAGGTGGGAGATAACATAGAATCGGTCCATCACCCATTGATTGTAACGCTAGAAAGAAGAGGAGGGGCTGAAAAGGGAAAAAGGGGAGAGGGAAAAGGAATAAGAAAAAGAGGGAGATGGACAAAGAGGGGAGGAGAAAGAATAAGAGAGGAAATAGAGTGGGGAGAGGGGTGGAAGGAGGGGATTGAAGAGGAGCTAGAGGAAAAAATAGGAAGAATAGAAGAGGAATTGAGAGAAGGAGAAAAAGAGAGTGGAGAAGGGAAAAGGAAAGGGTGGTGGGACGAGGAATGTGAGGAGAAGAGGAAAGAAGTGAGGAAAAAGTTAAGGGAATGGAGGAAAAAAGGAGGAGGAGGAGAAGGATATAGAAAAGTAAGGGCGGAATATAAGCTAATGTGTAAAGAGAAAAGGGAGGAGGAGAGGCTAAGATGGTACAAGGAGGCGATAGAGGCAAGAACGGAAGGAGAGGTATGGAAGATTATTAACAGGGAAAGGAAAAAGAGAGAAGGGGGTGAATGAGGAGATAAAGGCGGAGGAATGGAAGGAATACTTTATGGATTTATTGGGAGGGATAGAGGTAAAAGTGGTAAGAGGAGGAAAAGAAAAAAGGGAGAGGGATGAGGAGCAGGAGATAAGCAGGGAGGAAGTGAAGAGGATGCTGGGAAAACTGAAGAAAGGAAAAGCAGCGGGGGAGGATGGGGTACCAAGTGAGGTATGGAAATATGGAGGGGAGAGGGTAGAAGAGTGGGTATGGGAAATGTGCAACAGAGTATGGAGAGGAGAAGGATGGCCGGAGAGGTGGAAAGAAGGGATAATAGTGCCACTGTTGAAAAAGGGAACGGGGAATAAAGTGGAAAACTATAGAGGAGTAACATTGATGCCAACGCTATACAAGATATACGTGGGGATTTTAACTGAAAGGTTAAAGGAAGAAATGGAGGGGAAGAATATGATACCGGAGAGTCAGACAGGTTTTAGGAAGGGAATGGGGGTGATGGATAGTATCTATGTGTTGAACTATCTGGTGAATAAGAGGGTAAACAAGAAGGGGGAAAGGTAGTCGCGGCATTTATGGACCTGAAGGCGGCGTTTGATTCGGTAGATAGGGAGGTGTTAATGGAGGCAATGAAGAGGAGGGGAGTGAGGGAGGGATTAAGGAGTAGGATAGAAGAGGTGTACAGGGAAACGAGGAGTAAGGTAAGAGTGGGGAAGGAGGAGGGAGGAAATTTTTGGACGGCAAGGGGGGTGAGGCAAGGTTGCCCAATGAGTCCGCACTTATTCAGTTTGCTGATAGCGGATATAGAGGAAGTGCTAAGAAAAGGAGGTTGGGGGGGGGGGTGAAACTGGGAGGGGAAAAGGTGCATTGTTTGGCGTACGCAGATGATATGGTACTGTGGGCGGAGGATGAAGAAGGGATGATACATATGTTGGGGAAAATGGAAAGTTATATGGACAAGAAAAGGTTAGAGGTGAATGTGGATAAGACAAAGGTAATGAGGTTTAAAAAGGGAGGAGGAAGAATGAAGAGAGTGGAGTGGAGATGGAAAGGAAAAAGGTTAGAGGAAGTGAAAGAATTCACATATTTAGGGTATAAGCTACAGAGGAACGGGGGGCAGGAGGCGCAGGTAAAGAACAGAGTTAGGAAAGCAGGAGCGGTGATAAGACAGGTGTGGGGAATGGGAAAGAGAAAGTTTGCAGGAGACTGGATGAAAAGAGTATGGCTAATGGAAAGGTTGGTGGGGACGGTGTTGGAATATGGGGCGGAAATATGGGGATGGAAGGAGAGGAGAGAGGTGGAGGCAATGCAGGAGCGATGGATTAGGTGGACGTTAGGAGTAGACTGGTGCACGCCGGGGTATATGGTAAGAGAGGAGATAGGAAAAGACAAATTTAGGATAAGGGCAGGAAGGAGGGCGGTAGGGTATGAGAGGAAGTTGGAGGAAGGGAGGGGAGGAAGTTTAGCGAGGAAATGTTTTGAGGATATGAAAGAGAGGATAAGGGGAGGAAAGGAAAGAACGATGTGGGAGGAAGAGAGGGGGAAATTCTGGGAAGAAAGAGGAATAGAGGGGAAAGAGATGGAGGAAAAAAGGGGAAGAGGAGAGGAAGTATATGAGGGGTGGGAACAGAAAGACAGGGAAAGGCAGAAGGAGGAAAGGTGGGAGAGGATAAGAGAGTCGAGATATAATAGATGGTATGGGGAATGGAAGGAGGAGGGTTTACCGGAATACCTGAGAAAGGGATGGGGGGAAAGTAGATGGAGAAGGATAATCAGGTTCAGAATGAACAATGAGATGAGGGGGGGCGAGATACTGGGAAGAAGAGGGGAAAAGAAGGTGTAGGTTATGCGGGATAGAAAATGAAACATGGGAGCATGTGATAGGAGAATGTGGGGGAGAAGGGGGGAAGGGAAACTGGTGGGAAAGAATGAAGGAAATACTGCAGGAAGGAGGAGAAGGGGAAGGATGGATGAGAGAAATAGAGAAAAAGAGGGAAGAGGGGAGAACGGAAGAAAGGAGGGAGGGAGGGGAAAAGGAAGAAGGAAGGATGAGGAGGAGAATGAGTGAGGTATGAATGAGGTGGTGGAGAATGTATGGGGAATCGGAAGCCGAAGGGAAACGATAGGTAGGGACGGCTCTTTCTCTCTCTAAAGTAGTAGATAAGTAGGCTAAGGTAGAATTAAGTTATTTGTAAATTAGATGTAAGAGTAGAGTTAAGAGTAGATATAAGTAACATTGTAAGAGGTTGTAAGGTTGGGGAACGCTCCTTCAAAAGCGCCTTCAATCCCTTAGGGGACGAATAAAGAATTGAATTGAATTGAATAAAATAAATTATTTATCTATAAATAATTATTTAATTCAAATATATTTAAACGTATAGTCAAAAAATGTAATATAAGGCACAAAGAATTAAATTTAGAAAATTAAAAAAATTTAAAGTTAAATAAAAATTTGTAACGGCGTGGCCGTTACTAACGCTTCGCGGGCCGATCACCCGCCCGCCACTTGAGGCTGTGGCGCCTAAGGCGCCCCTAAAACGCAAAACACAAAGTGATACACGGGTTACCCTACCCCAGGGGCGCCCCACTACGACGCCGGCGCGTTATCCCCACCGCAGCCTCGATGCAGAGTGGGGGAACCGCCGGCAGGGTATATAAGCCGGCTCGACGGATGAGCCGGCACCAGTCCTGTTCCGGACCTCCTAGCCAGGCAACGGGCTTCTCGTTGTTACGCCGGGTTTCTCGGTTTCTGGCCTCCTACCTTTAGTATCGGGCAACGGGTTTCTCGTTGTTACGCCGGGTTTCCCGGTTTCCGGTCTCTTCCTACTATACACTGGGTGACGGGTTTCTCGTCATTACGCCGGGTTTCCCGGTTTCCGGTCTCTTCCTGCTACACGCCGGGCAACGGATTTCTCGTTGTTACGCCGGGTTTCCCGGTTTCCGGTCTCTTCCTGCTATACACCGGGGGACGGGTTTCCCGGTTTCCGGTTCCTCCTGCTAACTTCCGGGCGACGGGCTTCTCGTCGTTACGCCGGGCTTCCCGGTTTTCGGACACCGATATAGGCTAAATGCCTCAGTACGTTCGATCTCCAGATTTCGCATACCGGGTGACCTGTAAGTCCTTTCCGGACACCGCTACAGGCTATACGCCTCCGTACACCGTATCTCTAAGTTATACCGGGTAATTTGTAAGTTCTTTCCGGACACCGCTACAGGCTATACGCCTCCGTACACCGTATCTCTAAGTTATACCGGGTAATTTGTAAGTCTTTTCCGGACACCGCTACAGGCTATACGCCTCCGTATTTTGTTTATACTGGGTAGTCAATAAGTCTCTCTATTCAGGCTTTATGCCAACGAACATTTTGTTTACTTGTTTTTTTTTGAATAAACCAAAGCATTGTTAATAAGGAATAAGCGAGTCTGAATCTCCCCCTTCCTCCCGAATCCTGAAACCGGCGAGCCGATCCGCGGCGTCGGGAAAGGTGAACCGTTACAAATTTTTAATTTAAATTAAAAAATAAAAGTAAAAAAAATGTAATGTACAAAAAATACTTAGCGCTGTTTTTGTATTATAGCTCTTTGACTACGAAACGTCCTTAAAAATGATGATTAGTAACGAAATGTATATATACAGAATATATCACACACAGAAGTCGCATCCTATCTTTGGAGAGTGAAATAATGAAGTCAAAATAAGTCAAAATTAAAGAATCATGAAATTATATTTGAACCTTTTTTATAAAAAAATTCATAATGAAAATAATGCGCTTTAAACATCTATCTCAAAACTCTGATTGCGATCAGGGAAACATTGCAAATGCTTTAAAACATGTATCAGGATAAAGAAATTTTTATTCATTTATATTTTGATTGATCAATTAAACACTTTGAAATGCTTCATATACATTAATTAATATATGCTAAAGACATATACATACATATGTATATGTATACGTCTTTAGCATATATTAATGTATAGTAAATTCATTTTTATAATTTTTACTTAGTTTTATGATTGATGATGACACAATCGAATCCCAGTGGACCAACAACTCAATATAGTAATCGAACATGTTTAATTATTATATTACAGATTTAATATATTAGCGTTATTATTTAACAAAAAATCCCAATTGCCCAATAGTTGAATCTGTTTAATATGACAAATATTGCATGTTACATTATATACATATATTTCATACATGTATATCGATATGTTCAGCTAAGTAGGTATACTAGGGGGGTTCTAGACCAGGTCCTCTGAGGGGGGTGCGGGGCGGGGGGGTATTCCGGGGCGAGGGGGTATGACGTCACGCGGGCGGGGGGGTCTTATCAGCAGATAAGCTTATCTATGTTTATAAACAAAAGATAAACAATATCTATTACAAAGGGCTGCCGACAATTAGGGGGAGGGGGGGGTTGCGTTTCTTCTCCTCATACGTTTATGTTTATAAACAAAAGATAAACAATATCTATTACAAAGGGCTGCCGACAATCGGAGAAAGGGGGGGGGGGTTTGCGTTTCTTCTTCTTATACGTTATCTGTATATTTCTAAGAAATATAATCAAATTCTAAGAAGGGCCGCTTGGATCCGAGCGCCGACAATCAGTTCTCTGAAAATCTAAGATAATCAAATTTTAAGAAGGGTCACCGCTTGGCATATGCCGACAATCATAGGGGTTGATACATGATCTATACATATATTTCTAAGAAATATCAGCGGGTAAAGTTTCAGGGCGAACGTGTCATCGCTTGCGGCCTGCGACATGTTTTTGCATGGGATTGTATATCACTCTCGCGGTACCTCCCCAATAAGCGGCGGTTCTTTATTGTTTATCTTAGGAAGAAATACCAGCGCCGATAACCAGCGGCTGCAGGAATTTATAAACAAAACAAGCGCCGAAAATTTACGTCATCTAAATTTTTTCTCGTTCGTACGTTGACGAACAAAGGGTTGATTGGGATATATAATGAGGACCGATGCCGCTGCCGGGCCATAGTACCACTGGCGAGCGCACGCTCTCTTCATTCAAGATGTTTGTCATGCTATCAAGTGCTTCCGACATTCTCAGTTTAAGTGCCGAACAGTTACAATATATTCCGAAGATTGTTTTACTACAAAAGTGCGGATATTTTGTAGAGCATTTGTGGGACAAGCTTCCAGAGCATATTAAGACGGATCCGGAGGTTCAGACATATCGTCGCTGCCTCGAACATTACAATCGGCCGTGGATGCGAACGCACATTGATGGTCCAGCACCGATGATCAGGGATTGCAGCGAATGTCAGCGAAAATAGGCTGAGGTTAAAAGTGTGAAAAAGTGTGATTTATAATATTGTATTATATATTTAAATTAATAATTGTTATATTTTTAAATTAATAATTGTTATGTTTACATTTCAATAATGGTTCCAGATATGTGTGATTGGGACGCATATTTAAGAGACGACGAAGCAGATTGGGGTCTGGTGCAACTTTTCACTCTACCAGACCCGTACGATGTTAGGCCTCAGCCTACACCGCCGCCACGCCGTCGCCGTCACCGCCGCCGTCACCGCCGCAATCACCGCCGCAATCACCGCCGCCGTCACCGTCGCCACCCCAATCGTCCATAATGTAAACTATTTTATTTTTTTATTTTTTATTTATATCCTTATTTTTATATATTTTATATTTTATTTTTTTCTATTTTCTATTTTTATATTTTTTAATTTTTTATTTTTTTTTTTTTATATTTTTTCATTTTTAATTTTACACACACACACACACACACACACACAAATGTAAATGTACACATATTTTATAGATTAAAAAAAATATTATCAAATGAGTGTATTTATTTTAGATTAAAATGTCTTCCTTACCTCTTGTTCCCTTTTAAATTATAAGTAAATATAAAGAAATTATTAAAAATTATTTTAAAAGCTCTCTCTTTTTCTCTCTCTCTCCTTCACATTTCTCTCTCTCTCGCGTCTTATTTTGCCGTCTCTCTCAAAACTCGTATGTCTCTTTTTCTCTCTCGCGTACGTCTCTCGCTGCAGCCCGTCTTCTTTCTCTCTCTCGCGTACGTCTCTCGCTGCAGCCCGTCTTCTTTCTCTCTCTCGCGTACGTCTCTCGCTGCAGCCCGTCTTCTTTCTCTCTCTCGCGTCTTATTTTGCCGTCTCTCTCAAAACTCGTATGTCTCTTTTTCTCTCTCTCTCCTTCACATTTCTCTCGCGTCTTATTTCGACGTCTCTCTCAAAACTCGTATGTCTCTTTTTCTCTCTCGCGTACGTCTCTCGCTGCAGCCCGTCTTCTTTCTCTCTCTCGCGTCTTAATTCGCCGTCTCTCTCTCGCGCTGTTTCTTTCTTTTCTAGTGGTTGCTCTCTCGCAAAGTATGTAACGGGTGGCGCGCAAATAAAGTACACCATGATATACATATAAGTATTTATTTGTCTTATATTTAATACATAATTATATAAAGTTTTATTACATATTAAAAACTAAAGCCACCAGCTTGCAATCGACAAGTTGGTGCATGTCGAAGGCGTTGCTAGCGCGTATCGCATTCGGCAATTCTCTCGCATTCGTTACAGTGGATGCAATATTGGAGAATTGCGTATGTTTGATATCGACCGTTGCGATGAGCCTCGTCAATCGATCGAACATTATTTCGATGCATGAATCGAGCTCGAACATACGACGTAACGTCGATTCGACCATCATCATGCGCACGTCCGCCGATTCGAGACTTATAAGCTTGGTGTCGTTTATCTTGTGAAAACGTACTGTTAGCGGCCCGACACTTATGAAGTTATACACATCGTTGTTGGGAGAGTCATTGTTCAAATAATTTTGAATAGCGTGACGTTGCTCGTAGAGTCCTTTCCACGTTTCGAGAGATAGTATTAGCTGTTTTCCCCGATGATCTCCTATGGCAATCTCCACGTAACTCGGCGGATCCACTCTGATGCCGATTTCGAGGAATTTGAATTCCATGGTCGTCAATGCGTATCGTCTTCCAAGTATACAAACCGCACGAGATTCCAGCGAAACGCTGTAAAAAAATTAGGAAAAAGAAATTAAAACTAAATTAGGAAAAAAAGAAATTATAACTCATAAAAAAATATAAAAATAGAAAAAATATAAAATATATAAAATAGAAAAAGTATACTTACTCGTCGCATTTCTTCTCGCACGTTTCATCGCGTCTCGGCATGTAGTAATTCATGCTGCTGCTTTTTTGGTGCAGAATATTTTTCTCGAGGGTATTAAAAAGTGAACCACCAGTCAGAACAGTCGACGAGAGACTGATCGTATAAAAGTACTAATAATCGAGTAACACTCATTTTTAAAATATTAGGAGAAGGGGATTCCTAGAAATATATATCTGGAGGGGGAATAAAGAGAAATATTTAAAAGTAGTGGGGATAAAAAATTAAATATTAGGAGAAAGGAATTCCTAGAAATATATATCTGGAGGGGAACAAAGAGAAATATTTAAAAATATTAGGAGAAAGGATTTCTTAGAAATATATATCTGGTGAAGGAGAGAAATAACAAAGAAAATAGTATGTAAACAATATGTTTATTCAAAAAACGGATGATCGTCGGATCCAAGCCTGGATTTTGCGGCCGACCACCAATTGAATAATTTAAATACATTTTGTAACGCGCAATTTTTTACATGTTTATTACATCGTAGAGTATATGTGGGATCTAACTTATTTAATGCAGGTACATCTTCATATATGGCATCCAAGGTCTCAATGGTGAAACCGCTGCTCGCATCGTCCATTATTTCGGCCAGCCATTCTCGCTTTTCGAGTCCTTTTACATACACGAGAGAGGACTCTTTATCGTCTTCTTGCTCATTTATGCCAACGATAGCTGCCGTAATCAAGCGCTGAGCCATGCCATATGGAACATTTCCATCCTCCCATTGTAAGCTGTGATGATGTTGAGTTAGCCACGAGACCTGACGCCTTTCCGACTTTATAAGCACGCTCCATGGCACAGGGCATGCGAAGAAATAGTGCGACAGGATATATCCTCTTCTCAGGATTGCTGCTTCCTTTACGATAAATCGTTTGTTAAATCCTTGCAGGTCGACAAACGTTGGTGCGGACATGATCTCTTCGATGCGAGTCAGTCGAGAGGTATTACTTCACTAACATCAAACATCTCACATCATCTTGATTATGTATCCTCCTCCTCCCCCTCTTTCACACGCGTATTTGTGTAAACATTTTTTAGGTGATTTTGCGCACAACGTTGGTCAACGGGTTGTACTGGATCACACGATCGTGAATAATGAGGCAGTACGCAGTGGTATTATTAGGCACGTTTTCCTTACACTCAAATTCCAATCTCACATCCACCGTTGCGCTCTTGATCGATTCGTTTTGTCGAGAACAATCGATAATCACAAACGGACCGTTTTGTAAAAACCGTGTGATGGTGAGATTGGGCTCGAGGTATTCGTATCCGTAATAGTTCTTGCAGAAACGTGTGTAGGTGTCGTACAGAATTGACCATCTGTTTTTATCAAAATCCAGATTCATGTCGTCGTACGGATAACTTTCCGAGTTCAGAAAGAGTTTCACGTTGGTTAATTTACAGTCGTCGAATCGACTGATATCCTCGGACATGACATTTTTACGCCCTGTCTGCAGAGCAAAAATTACATATCGCGGCTTCTATCCAGTTGAGTTGCGGTCTTAATGGCCCACGAATGCTTGGTCGTACGCTGCAATAGCGGAAATTCGTATAGATCCCACGAGCGGAAACCCATGCTGAGGTAACGTCCGCTTTCCAGAGCGCGCAGCATTGACAGCTTCTTAATCTCGCTCAACAACACGTGTGGCATTCGCCATTGTATCTTAAATATGTTGATCACAGGCTCCAGTGCAGAATCTCCATACAGGCAATTATTGTCGTTGCGCGATCGTATTAAGATCAACTCATGACGCGCATTAATCACTACTCGTTTGTAGTCATCACAAAATCCCAGCAACATGTAGAGCGGTACGCAGAAATTGAAGTGCCCACTCGCAGAAATCGGATCACTCCAGCCAGCGTTACTCATAACCATGCTTCTATCGAATGATATCGTTACATAGTTTTTGAGCAAACTTGTTATTCCTACATTTCTGTTGCGATCAATCTCCACACCATCAAGCTCATAGCGAATTTCGTCAAACATGAATGCGACACAATTATTTCCCAGTGTCACATTGGATCCCTCAATTGGATGGTTTATCTTTAGTTCTCCCTCGATATATAAGAAACTCTCATACGGCAATGTATATAAATCCTGTTGTTGTATGGGTATTCTTATCTCGTCGCTGTATCCAAATGTTGTGTTGGCAAACGGGTTGTATGTGTGAGTCTCAATCTTGACGATGCGATCGTCAAAGACTGGCTCTTCCTCGATGTTGAGAATCTCAGTCATTGTTCAGATGGTGCGCACCGCAAATCCCAAAGATTGTAAAAACGCAACGTTTGACGAGGTGAGTCTCTTCTTCGTAGTTGATATTAGCGAATGATGTTGCTGCTGGTCTGATTGTGTTCTTCGTGTCTTTATTCAACACGAGCATCCCGTCGCACGAGGGTGGCCCGCCGTCGTACGTGCAATCTAATTGTTATTTCTTCACCGCGAAAATCGAGCAATCGTCCCTCCTGGTCAGTAACGCGTAACACTAAATCAGTAATGCTCCGTACGAAGACCGGCAGGTAAATGATCTGCGCCGGCGTTTCCGATATCTTATATCCTGGTGGTACCCTCGGTGAAAATTCGTGTATCGTGTGAACGAGTTTATTGTTGCTGTATGCACCCGCGGTCACGTTACACTCTATGCGGATAATGTTCACGTTGATAATATTAATCGCCATGTTCGATTTGTGCCATTTTCGCGGTTGCAGTATACGATTCGAGAATCCCAGCAGCGATCCAATGTTGTTGGGCAAGCTAAAGTTTATTCTGTAGGCACACTTGATCTCGCTTCTCATCGTATTGTAATTAGCGCGGAGCACGATTGGGTAATCTTCATCGTCGACACCTTTATCGCTAACAGCATTATGTTTTCGGGAAAGTGCACGTTTCAAAAATTCATGTATCGCTTGCAGCTCGTACGATCCCTCGGGAATTGTAATTTCCGCGTCGTCTGTGCCATAGTAAAATTTATTATTCGAGGAATTCACATTCGATATAATGTGATAAGTTTCAAAATCCGTCAGACCGAGCTCGTAGTCCGCGTCGCTCAAATCTATGGGCGGAAAGTAGGTCGCCGCGAGGACGCTACTCTTCCCAGTCAATGTTAGTGTTAGCGACATGTTGACAAAACTGAGTTAAATAACGCAATGTCAGTCTTTAAATTTGCGGCGAGAAATCTCGGAGAAACTGCAAGCACAACTGTCCGCAGATATTCTGATCATACGTTTGATAAGAGGTGTAATTGTATTCCAATTTCGGCACATTTAAATATCGCACCAATTCCTCGGGTGGTCGAAGATTGCCAAAACTGTCGAAATAAATTGCGCGATTTCCTCTTTTTGCATACGCCACCCAATGAGTGCCAGGACCGTCTGTACTGTCTAGATTAACGATATCACTCTCATTTTTTCGCGCGCCATTTATCGGTAAATTATTGCGCATAAATACACCTCTAAAGTATGGAATGTGCATACGTTTTGCAAGTTGTAGCAATTGCACATTTGTAGTTACACCTTTCGGCATTTTTAACGTTTTTTTGACGTTTTTTTTTTTCTTCGCTCCTCGTCCATATTTGTAAGGGGCGAGATACAGTCCGCGGCCTTCCATGGCGCGATTGTGGCGTAGTATCTCTTGCAACTGACGTTGCGCGGCTTTTCTATCGTTTACCGCTTTTGCTACGCCAGCCGCTCCGCCAACCAGGGATCCGAGCGCGCCCAGCATTGGTAAAATCGGCAAAAATCCGCCTCGTTTCGCTGCCGAAAGTATCCTCCTCTTCTTCGTCCTCTTTTTCGTTTTCAAGCCCATGCCGAGCTTTGTCTTGGCCTTCATCGCTATCCAGACAACTGCGGCCGCGGCTCTCTCACCGAGATTCGAGTCTTTCGCGACGATGCGAGTTTTCGCTTTCTCGGCGAGTACCTTATCCGCCGCGTGTCTCTCGGTGAGTTCGCTGCTCCGAGAGTACGCTATATCGTGTTCACGGCACGCCGCGTCCAATGGGTTGACACCTTGATCACCTCTAGCCAATCGCTTTTCCAAACGAGTTCCCGGGCCGCAAAATTGATAGCCGGGGATATGAAGCTCGACCGGAAGTGCGTTTATCGCACGATTTAATAGACCTGTGCCTATTTTCGTTGACATCCGTTGCAATCTCTAGACATTACTGAGCAAAGCGCGAGTCCGCGCAGCTATAAATAGGCGGACGTTGGAGGTCAAATCGGGAGTGAGAAAATGAAATTCGTGCAACAACCTCTGACGATACGAGTGATGAATTACGACGACAGAGTACGCTGCAGCGTGAACGAAGGTGTGCGCAAACACGGTACGATGCTACCGACAACTATACGCGCGATCGTTTGCGGCCCCTCAAACTGCGGTAAAACCAACGTGTTGATAAGCCTGCTGGAAAGTCCGCACGGTGTGCGTTTCGAGAACGTGTACGTGTACTCTAAATCGCTGCAACAGCCGAAATATCGCTATTTGGAAGATTTATTGACGCCGATTGACGAAATCGGCTACTTTACATTCTCCAATAACAGTGACGTCATTCCACCGAGCGAGGCTTATCCAAATTCAATTTTTGTCTTTGATGACGTGGCATGCGACAAGCAAGATACGATAAGAGAGTACTTCTCAATGGGGCGCCACTCGAACATCGACTGCTTCTATCTCTGTCAGACATACGCGAGAATACCGAAACATCTTATACGCGACAACGCGAACCTGCTAATCCTGTTTAAACAGGACGCCACCAATTTGAAGCACGTGTAAAACGATCACGTGAATACCGACATGTCGTATGAGGATTTCAGTGAGTTATGTCGTACTTGTTGGCAGCAAAAGTATGGATTTCTAGTGATAGACAAGGACAGCTCGCTTACGAACGGGCGATACAGAAAAGGATTTAATGAGTTCGCGATACCGCAGAGCCATTAGTCGTCGCCAACAATCCTCCCAGTCGAGAGAAACTCTAGAGAGAGTGCTGCCGACATGGCTGATAATATTCGCGAGCGTGAAAAGGTTGCCAAGGAGATTGCGAAGACGGCCGAATCGATCCGCAAGAAACACCGCGCTCTGAAGACCGGAAAGATCGATGATGATATCGCCGTCAAGACTCACTTTAAACCTATTATCGAGCCGCTACAAAAGATTGTCGACAACGCGACGATTTCGGTGAAAAACGAGCCTAACACCGACGACGACGACGGTGTGAAGATCGAGACACGGTATGAGGGGGAAACACCGAAAAAGAGTAAACATAAAACCATCAAGCGATATAAAGAGGAGGAGGAGGAGACATTGAAAAAAAGAAAATATGATATTTTGAAGCCATTGGACGCTTCATTGCCGACAACATCTACACCGAAAAACGCACAACCTGTGATACCCAAAACACTCGTAGACGAAAATGTTTTCGAAACCACGCGTAACCCGCCCGAAATATCCTTTCGACACTGGTTAAGATCGTTGGAAGGTCGACAAATGATGCGAAAGGATTGGGGGCCATTAGGACAAAAGTACATGGACGCTCTCCTCGGTGCTGATGAGAAGAAAGAAATTGATAATGTATACGGAGTCTATTTCGACGAGAATGAAATGCGCATCGGAAACAAGCGATTCGCGATTGACAAAGATGACAATATAATCATAGGCGACACGCGGTACATTGGAACGCCCGGATTGTACGAGTTGATCTTCAAGAAAAGACCTGATTACCAGGAGGATGATTTGCAAAAATACAAACATATATTATTGGCGACAAGTGCGCATAAACGCAACTTTGATGTGCAAGGCCGTGTGAAGAGTAGCAAGGGGGACAAGTACAAATATATAATCGCACCGTTGACGCGGGTGGAATCGGACGACCCAAAATCTGGCATGGGAATGCCTCGCGCTATGACGCTAACCAACAATAAGATTGATTACGTGCACTGGGACGACCCCAACGAGCTAGTGGATCGCCTACGATTGCTCGATGCTTCGCACCAAGCTGGCAACAACGCGCATGACAACGAGATCTTGTCGATTATCGAGGAACTGCGGGAAGCGGGCATTATTATAAATTAAACAAGGTTCCCGACAATCTATTCAGTTTATCGTGTGACACTTTACAAAGCATTGAAAAAATGTCTATCAATAAATTTGGATTATTCGAGAGGAGAAATGATGCAACCCCTGGCACAAACGATCAATGGTATAGATTGATTAGAAAATGCGTGCGCAAAAACGCTCTGCATCGCGTCGCTACAGATTATGACGCGAGATCGCGCAAGATTCGCCGTGTAGCGCAACCTGAGGCGGATACCGATGTCGTCAACAAATTGTACCTGGAAGAGTGCTTTAAAACATTGATGATCCAACAGAAAGAGTCAGATGAGAAGCTGGCTGCGTTAGAGAAGGATGTACGAGCGTTGGAAACTGCGATAAAAGAGCTTCTGCGTGCGCCAAACACTACCTCAGACACAGGCATCTAATGAGCGGTTGGCTCAGAAACGTCTATCAAACAGTTGTGAAACGTCTAGAAAGGATTCTCGAGTGGTTGCAAACAATTGTTGAACAGCTACGGAGGATTATCAGCGTGCTACCAAACAACAATGAGTGGCATCAGTGACCGACCTGGAAGCAGCAGTGAACGACCCGGAAGCAGCAGTGAACGACCTGGAAACGGTGGTGAACGCGACCGCTACGATCGAGGTTACGATCATGTCAAACAGGGTTGCGAACGAGGCTACGAACAAGTCCTTAAAGGTTACATAAAAGGCTTATCAACAACTCAGTAAGGGTTGCGAACAGGTCAGGGACGGCTGCGAACGGGCCAAGGCGGGCTACGAACGAATCAGAAACGACTTGGGACGAGGCTGTGATCGAGTCAGGAACGATTTTCGAATGGGCCAAGGACCCATTTGTAGCGGCTCGATAATAGGTTTAAAGTGAGTCTTGACGGCGATATCATCATCGATCTTTCCGGTCTTCAGAGCGCGGTGTTTCTTGTGGATCGATTCGGCCGTCTTCGCAATCTCCTTGGCAACCTTTTCACGCTCGCGAATATTATCAGCCATGTCGGCAGCACTCTCTCTAGAGTTTCTCTCGACTGGGAGGATTGTTGGCGACGACTAATGGCTCTGCGGTATCGCGAACTCATTAAATCCTTTTCTGTATCGCCCGTTCGTAAGCGAGCTGTCCTTGTCTATCACTAGAAATCCATACTTTTGCTGCCAACAAGTACGACATAACTCACTGAAATCCTCATACGACATGTCGGTATTCACGTGATCGTTTTACACGTGCTTCAAATTGGTGGCGTCCTGTTTAAACAGGATTAGCAGGTTCGCGTTGTCGCGTATAAGATGTTTCGGTATTCTCGCGTATGTCTGACAGAGATAGAAGCAGTCGATGTTCGAGTGGCGCCCCATTGAGAAGTACTCTCTTATCGTATCTTGCTTGTCGCATGCCACGTCATCAAAGACAAAAATTGAATTTGGATAAGCCTCGCTCGGTGGAATGACGTCACTGTTATTGGAGAATGTAAAGTAGCCGATTTCGTCAATCGGCGTCAATAAATCTTCCAAATAGCGATATTTCGGCTGTTGCAGCGATTTAGAGTACACGTACACGTTCTCGAAACGCACACCGTGCGGACTTTCCAGCAGGCTTATCAACACGTTGGTTTTACCGCAGTTTGAGGGGCCGCAAACGATCGCGCGTTTAGTTGTCGGTAGCATCGTACCGTGTTTGCGCACACCTTCGTTCACGCTGCAGCGTACTCTGTCGTCGTAATTCATCACTCGTATCGTCAGAGGTTGTTGCACGAATTTCATTTTCTCACTCCCGATTTGACCTCCAACGTCCGCCTATTTATAGCTGCGCGGATTCGCGCTTTGCTCAGTAATGTCTAGAGATTGCAACGGATGTCAACGAAAATAGGCACAGGTCTATTAAATCGTGCGATAAACGCACTTCCGGTCGAGCTTCATATCCCCGGCTATCAATTTTGCGGCCCGGGAACTCGTTTGGAAAAGCGATTGGCTAGAGGTGATCAAGGTGTCAACCCATTGGACGCGGCGTGCCGTGAACACGATATAGCGTACTCTCGGAGCAGCGAACTCACCGAGAGACACGCGGCGGATAAGGTACTCGCCGAGAAAGCGAAAACTCGCATCGTCGCGAAAGACTCGAATCTCGGTGAGAGAGCCGCGGCCGCAGTTGTCTGGATAGCGATGAAGGCCAAGACGAAGCTCGGCATGGGCTTGAAAACGAAAAAGAGGACGAAGAAGAGGAGGATACTTTCGGCAGCGAAACGAGGCGGATTTTTGCCGATTTTACCAATGCTGGGCGCGCTCGGATCCCTGGTTGGCGGAGCGGCTGGCGTAGCAAAAGCGGTAAACGATAGAAAAGCCGCGCAACGTCAGTTGCAAGAGATACTACGCCACAATCGCGCCATGGAAGGCCGCGGACTGTATCTCGCCCCTTACAAATATGGACGAGGAGCGAAGAAAAAAAAAAACGTCAAAAAAACGTTAAAAATGCCGAAAGGTGTAACTACAAATGTGCAATTGCTACAACTTGCAAAACGTATGCACATTCCATACTTTAGAGGTGTATTTATGCGCAATAATTTACCGATAAATGGCGCGCGAGAAAATGAGAGTGGTATCGTTAATCTAGACAGTACAGACGGTCCTGGCACTCATTGGGTGGCGTATGCAAAAAGAGGAAATCACGCAATTTATTTCGACAGTTTTGGCAATCTTCGACCACCCGAGGAATTGGTGCGATATTTAAATGTGCCGAAATTGGAATACAATTACACCTCTTATCAAACGTATGATCAGAGTATCTGCGGACAGTTGTGCTTGCAGTTTCTCCGAGATTTCTCGCCGCAAATTTAAAGACTGACATTGCGTTATTTAACTCAGTTTTGTCAACATGTCGCTAACACTAACATTGACTGGGAAGAGTAGCGTCCTCGCGGCGACCTACTTTCCGCCCATAGATTTGAGCGACGCGGACTACGAGCTCGGTCTGACGGATTTTGAAACTTATCACACTATATCGAATGTGAATTCCTCGAATAATAAATTTTACTATGGCACAGACGACGCGGAAATTACGATTCCCGAGGGATCGTACGAGCTGCAAGCGATACATGAATTTTTGAAACGTGCACTTTCCCGAAAACATAATGCTGTTAGCGATAAAGGTGTCGACGATGAAGATTATCCAATCGTGCTCCGCGCTAATTACAATACGATGAGAAGCAAGATCAAGTGTGCCTACAGAATAAACTTTAGCATGCCCAACAACATTGGATCGCTGCTGGGATTCTCGAATCGTATACTGCAACCGCGAAAATGGCACAAATCGAACATGGCGATTAATATTATCAACGTGAACATTATCCGCATAGAGTGTAACGTGACCGCGGGTGCATACAGCAACAATAAACTCGTTCACACGATACACGAATTTTCACCGAGGGTACCACCAGGATATAAGATATCGGAAACGCCGGCGCAGATCATTTACCTGCCGGTCTTCGTACGGAGCATTACTGATTTAGTGTTACGCGTTACTGACCAGGAGGGACGATTGCTCGATTTTCGCGGTGAAGAAATAACAATTAGATTGCACGTACGACGGCGGGCCACCCTCGTGCGACGGGATGCTCGTGTTGAATAAAGACACGAAGAACACAATCAGACCAGCAGCAACATCATTCGCTAATATCAACTACGAAGAAGAGACTCACCTCGTCAAACGTTGCGTTTTTACAATCTTTGGGATTTGCGGTGCGCACCATCTGAACAATGACTGAGATTCTCAACATCGAGGAAGAGCCAGTCTTTGACGATCGCATCGTCAAGATTGAGACTCACACATACAACCCGTTTGCCAACACAACATTTGGATACAGCGACGAGATAAGAATACCCATACAACAACAGGATTTATATACATTGCCGTATGAGAGTTTCTTATATATCGAGGGAGAACTAAAGATAAACCATCCAATTGAGGGATCCAATGTGACACTGGGAAATAATTGTGTCGCATTCATGTTTGACGAAATTCGCTATGAGCTCGATGGTGTGGAGATTGATCGCAACAGAAATGTAGGAATAACAAGTTTGCTCAAAAACTATGTAACGATATCATTCGATAGAAGCATGGTTATGAGTAACGCTGGCTGGAGTGATCCGATTTCTGCGAGTGGGCACTTCAATTTCTGCGTACCGCTCTACATGTTGCTGGGATTTTGTGATGACTACAAACGAGTAGTGATTAATGCGCGTCATGAGTTGATCTTAATACGATCGCGCAACGACAATAATTGCCTGTATGGAGATTCTGCACTGGAGCCTGTGATCAACATATTTAAGATACAATGGCGAATGCCACACGTGTTGTTGAGCGAGATTAAGAAGCTGTCGATGCTGCGCGCTCTGGAAAGCGGACGTTACCTCAGCATGGGTTTCCGCTCGTGGGATCTATACGAATTTCCGCTATTGCAGCGTACGACCAAGCATTCGTGGGCCATTAAGACCGCAACTCAACTGGAGAAGCCGTGATATGTAATTTTTGCTCTGCAGACAGGGCGTAAAAATGTCATGTCCGAGGATATCAGTCGATTCGACGACTGTAAATTAACCAACGTGAAACTCTTTCTGAACTCGGAAAGTTATCCGTACGACGACATGAATCTGGATTTTGATAAAAACAGATGGTCAATTCTGTACGACACCTACACACGTTTCTACAAGAACTATTACGGATACGAATACCTCGAGTCCAATCTCACCATCACACGGTTTCTACAAAACGGTCCGTTTGTGATTATCGATTGTTCTCGACAAAACGAATCGATCAAGAGCGCAACAGTGGATGTGAGATTGGAATTTGAGTGTAAGGAAAATGTGCCTAATAATACCACTGCGTACTGCCTCATTATTCACGATCGTGTGATCCAGTACAACCCGTTGACCAACGTTGTGCGCAAAATCACCTAAAAAATGTTTACACAAATACGCGTGTGAAAGAGGGGGAGGAGGAGGATACATAATCAAGATGATGTGAGATGTTTGATGTTAGTGAAGTAATACCTCTCGACTGACTCGCATCGAAGAGATCATGTCCGCACCAACGTTTGTCGACCTGCAAGGATTTATACTAAACAAACGATTTATCGTAAAGGAAGCAGCAATCCTGAGAAGAGGATATATCCTGTCGCACTATTTCTTCGCATGCCCTGTGCCATGGAGCGTGCTTATAAAGTCGGAAAGGCGTCAGGTCTCGTGGCTAACTCAACATCATCACAGCTTACAATGGGAGGATGGAAATGTTCCATATGGCATGGCTCAGCGCTTGATTACGGCAGCTATCGTTGGCATAAATGAGCAAGAAGACGATAAAGAGTCCTCTCTCGTGTATGTAAAAGGACTCGAAAAGCGAGAATGGCTGGCCGAAATAATGGACGATGCGAGCAGCGGTTTCACCATTGAGACCTTGGATGCCATATATGAAGATGTACCTGCATTAAATAAGTTAGATCCCACATATACTCTACGATGTAATAAACATGTAAAAAATTGCGCGTTACAAAATGTATTTAAATTATTCAATTGGTGGTCGGCCGCAAAATCCAGGCTTGGATCCGACGATCATCCGTTTTTTAAATAAACATATATCGTCCATTTATTTTCTTCTTTCTCTTCCATCCATTCCTTCATTTCCTCCAATTTCCTTTCCATGTCCCCGTTGATGTATACGCCTATTACCCTCCACTTCTCTCTTCCTATTTCTAAATCCGCCATCATTATTCCCTCCGCCTTTTCTCCCATTCCTGATACTTTTATCTTCCTCCTCTCCTCCCTTACCCCCAATAATTTATTTTATTATATATATATCTATTTAACTAAATATTTTATAAAAATATATAATAACTTTACAATGTATATACATTCCAATTTAAATTAATTACATAATTATTCATGTTATTTAAATGTAAAGATAAATAAATATATATATATATTTTACTGAATTTATTTTGTTCATATATATATTATAAACGTTTTAAAATAAAGCAATAATTATACATTTGTATCATTATAGGAAATTTATCTAAATATTATATATTATGTTGTCATTTATTTAGCGCAATTTTTTGATTTCACTACTTTTTGATGCTAATATTTTAATTATTTTCTAGTATTATTAACAAAAATAAAATATAATTTATAAATATAATTTTTGAGAAAATATTTTTGATGGTGATTAGTTTTTGCAAAGAATTATTTTTCCTATAAACATAATTTTTGAGAAGATAATATTTTTTATTATTATAAAGAACTATTTTTGCTGGCGAAAGATATAACTTAGCGCTTTTTTTTACATCTGTGATGTCTTTTTTTGTGGGATTATATTATTTACAGTAGAAGTTTTTTTTTATTAAAAAGAAAAATTGAATAAATTGGTTTAATCTATGCAGAATTAAAATAACATAAAATAACATAAAATAACATAAAATAAATATTGTTTTTATTAAAAATATTTGTAAACCATATTTATTATTACGTTAATTGTGTTTAGATATTTATAATAAAAATTAATTATGTATTATGTTTACTGTTATTTGTATCATTGAAATTACGTCATTTATATGATTTATCATGTAATTTATGATCTTCAAAATCGAGAGATATTTAAAAATTTTTCATAAAACTTAATCGCTTCATTTTTCATAAAACTAATCTTTTCTGTCTATTTAAGCTAAAATATTAAAATTATAAGTAAAAGACAAAAACAAGAAAACACAAACAATTATATCATTTTGAGTTCTCTAGAATTTTGATCTTTTCCCATTTCTTCTTTAAATTAATTTATAATTGTTATTAATATAATTTATATCCGATGCTTATACATTATGTATTTAAGTCAAGAA
This sequence comes from Nylanderia fulva, assembly GCF_048542155.1. Classification (NCBI taxonomy): domain Eukaryota; kingdom Metazoa; phylum Arthropoda; class Insecta; order Hymenoptera; family Formicidae; genus Nylanderia; species Nylanderia fulva. Next base: position 55,310 of record NW_028190298.1, read on the forward strand.
AAATAATTAGAGATAAAACAAAATATGTTATGTAATGATAAAAACTTATTGTGTGCAAGCTTGATTTACTATATGCAATAATATTTGGTTGAGCCTATGTGCTACAAACTTTTTGGTAAATTCGAATTACTAGATATAACCGTATTCCTGATTATGAAGCAACAAAATATTGTATCATTATATTCAATAAATGTTAAAAGAAACACCTTATAATAAATATTTTTTTTAAATTGAAATATTTTGATTTTAATAAAGATTTATTTGATTTTAAATATTGTATCATAAAAGGTAATAAATTATTTCTTTTAAATAAAGAAATTAATTTTTTAAAATATAAAAGATATAGTCAAATAGATTTTTGTTTGTTTTAAAAATAAGCAGAATATAAAAAATATTTCTTAAAAATTAAAATATTTTCTTAAGAAACATTATTATTTTATTTATTTGTAATAAAGGTTTTTATATTTAAGCAAAAAAATATCTTATAATAATTTTTTTGTTAAATTTAGTATTTTGATTTTAAAAAAGATTTATTTGATTTAAAATATTGTACCATAAAAAGTAATAAATTATTTCTTTAAAAGTAATAAATAAAGATAGAACTGACGCTAATACCGCTATAATAGTGTTTCCCTGAACACATCGAGGACTGTTTTCGGAAACATCCCCCGAGTGCATTATCTCTCTTTCACTGAGATAGAAGTGATATAGAGAGGGAATGCACTCGTGGATCGTTTCTGTATGCAGCTCAGAGAGTAAGAAGACAAGCGGTAATTTTGACAATTGACAATTGCGCTTGGAAAAGATTGCTTCATAACATAACGTGCGAGACGTACTGAACGCGGTTTCCACAAAGAGAAAATTTTTGCTGATAAGAAAAAAAAGACCGGCAACTGTACTTGGAAAGACGGCAAGATAGAGTTATTAGTAAGTATAAAGTTATTAGTAATTATACATATAGAGTTATTAGTTATTACGGTAAGATATAGTTATTAGTTATTATTTGATAATCTATACACAGATAATTTTTTCTAACAATAAATAGTTTTTATCAAATTTTGTTGTTTTTGATGATGCTTTTATGGTCCTTGCATACAGAACAAATCGGAAACGCTTGCCGCGCAATAAGGAGGCATACGATAGCCAAGTAACTATAATATTTATTGTATATTGATTACTACGACAATATATTAAATATGGCGGATGAGGAAATGAAACAAATTTTGGAAAATTTAAAACTATCCGAATTAATTGAAACTTTTAAACGTAAGAAAGTTTGAATGCCAGTAAGATTAAATCAATGGGAAAATATTTAAACGACCAACTGGCTATATATATTATTAATGGTGTTAATTTATTTGTGCAGCAACGTTTCGACCCTGAATTGGGTCCTCTTCAGGCTAATCAATACAAAGAAAATTACAAATTATATAATACAATCATATAAAGAACTCTAATAAATGATGTACAGAAAACAAAGTCAAAAAATATATTATAAAAATAATAAAAAATATCAAAGTTAATAAATAAAAAATAACCTGATGTTAAACGTCAATGTTAATTAATACATCTTAAATAACGAGATAATAGGTACTTGTTTACAACCGTGATGTTAACAATGTTTACCATGAAGCGATACAAAACGAATGAAACCTCGTTCTTTACTTCACATGTGCACTTAAACATGATTTAACATTAACTGGTAGTTATCAGAAATGCCAAATCCGAGCAAGGTGATAAAAACAATTACAATACATCTCATAAAATAATACAAATAAAATAAAAAGAAATAATACAAAAACAGTAAAAAGAAAATAAAGAAGTCAAAGATATTAAAAAGCGTTAATAATAATGTTATAAATCGAATTAAGATTATCTGTGTCCTTTTGCAAATTAATAGAGTCGCTCTGTGTTTTAATAAAAATCATTTCAATAATTGACATGCTAATGTTAGTAATATTTTCCACTTGACGTTGGCATAAGTATACTGCCAAAATTATGATTCAGAATAACCTTCAAAAAATTTTAGCAGTTGTTTATTAGTCTTACACAAAATAAACTAAAATAAATAAATAATATTGTTTGTACAAGACAAAAATTTCGATGTTGTATTATCAAATACTTAACATTTCTGCTCAGACAATTACTTTTTTCATTTAATTATTAAATTATTAAAATTGAAAGAATGACCTGATGACATACAAGCAATAAATTCTAAGGATATTACAATTAGTAATATAAAATTATTTTACTAGATTGACATAAAAAAAGACACATTCTACAAGATATTTGTCATTTTTTTCTAATCATCCAACATGTCACAAAATTGGTACTGTTTATAACTTGGTAGACAGGGCCTTATTGTTGTCACATCCGCAATTTCATAATAAAAACTTAAAACTCGCAATTAATATGTTACTGGACAACAGATATCCATTATCCTTTATATTTAAATATACAAATATTAGAATTAAAAAATTAATACACACGAAATTAAATAATATAAACGAAACATCTAATAAGATAGTCCATCACACTGAAAAAGAGAAGTTTATTGCAATTCCATATATTAAAAAATTATCAGAACACGTTTGTAAATCGTTTAGGAACACTGATTATACAATAGAGTTCAGATGTCTCAATAAATTAAATAATATCATAAAGGTACATAAGAATGACACACCAACACATCAGAGAAACAATGTAATTTATAAGATCAAATGTAAAGGGTGTACTGCGTCATATGTGGGTCAGACGGGGAGAGAGTTGAAAACGAGAATCTACGAACATTTAATAGATAAGAAGCGGCATCCGTCTACACATTCAGTCATTTCTCAACATATTGTAGATGAGAAACATGATATGGATTGGGAGGGTGCGCAGATTCTAGATTTTGAGAAAAATTACTATAACAGATTAATTTCAGAAACAATACATATTAAGTTACAGAAAAATGGGTTAAACGCTACAGAGGACAGTGAATATCTAGATTCTTCGTATATCCCCTTGATTAATTGTATACGCGAATGTCAAATGTAATGTTGATATCAGTTCTTAGACAGTTTATATACAGTTATATAAATGTGACCTAGCTAACAAATAAACTTTATTTTAAGTAATACCTTGATAGGGTCGTTATACCCATGCTTTGACATAAGTGAATAATATTTTTATATATCGAATGACATGTTCACCAATTGTGTTTTTAAGTCATGACTAATAATTGATTTGTCGAGTTATGTACGTATTTATGGAGTTATTACACATATTTTCATGTTATTTTTAAAGGCAATATATATATATAAAATTTTTTTATAAAGTAATGTATCGCCGAAATTAGCGGCTGAAGATGACATAAGTAAATGTTCGAAACGTTCCGCAGTGTATGATTTTTCAATAATAAATTAATTGTCAAAAAATTTGCTCAAATAAAAAGCCTTTGTTCAATTATTTCGATTATATATATGGTTAGGAGTATTCAAAAAAATTATTTTTTTAAATCAAGTATAATTTTTTTTATTACAATATATTTTTTTTCAGTGTACGTAATAAAAATTCGATAAATTAAAATCATGTACATGATTTTAATTCGATAATTTTAAATTATGTATATAATAAAAACATTAAAATTATGTACATACCTATAATAGAAATTCGTCTTTCCCCGTCCTTCTCTCCTCCTCTCCTTACTCTTCCTTCTCCCTCGAATCATGAGGGGTCGGGATTCCGGATCACTTTACTTTAGGGAGACTGCGATGCTTCCGTTGCAGATCCCCGTGTTACTACTACGCGTTCTATCTCTCTTTCTCTCACTCTTACACACTCTCTAAAAGAAAAGAAATTTCTATCTAAGTACTCGCGGCCGACAAACGCTCCGTAACGTTCCGGTTCTCATATGGGACTAGTATGAGCCGCGCACAGGAATCCTGCGGGTCCCACCTCTCGCCCTAAGCTTTCAGTTACTCAGGGGCAAGGGGGGACCCGAGGAATCCACAGAAAAAATTGTTTGTCGTCGAATTCACGAAGCCAACGTTAGGGCCAGTTCACAGCCCAACATTTATTTAATTGTAATTTTATATGCTGCTTTGTTTTTTTTGCATTGTAATATTTGTTTGTATTATATTAAAGACTTTAAATATTTAATAATTTAACAGAAATAACAGATGACAGATATGAGATTATACACTGAAAAAAATTGTTAACTTAACTAAATTGTTCAACTAAATAATATTTTGTTAATTGAACATATAAAAATATATAAATCAAAATATAACATATTTAATCTAACAATCTAACATGTATTTGACTTAAATACTAATATTATTTAATCTAACAATCTAACATGTATTTGACTTAAATACTAATATATGTTTAATTAACAAAATAGTAATTTAGTTGAAATGTTTAGTCAAGCTAACAATTTTTTTTTCAGTGTAAACAATCTCACATTTGTCATCTGTTATTTCTGTCAAATTATTAAATTATTTACATTCTCTAATATAATACAAACAAATATTAAAATGCAAAAAAATTATGTAGCATATAAAATTACAATTAAATAAACATAAAATTAAACACGTTTCGATAATGTTACAATCAAATTGTAACGTACTTTAAAATTATTTACATTTCAAGGAGATATAAAAAAGGTAAAAAAAGAACGCCAAGTTTACGCGTCATGAATAAAGGTGTTATAGAGAAAATATAAAACTTTTGTGTTGTGTAAAATTAATATTTCTAAAAAAAAATGATATCAAAAAGTTGCGCCAAATAAATAAAAATTTGTAAAAAAATTGAAAATTAGAAACTTATGCGAAAAAATTTATACATAATAAAAAAAATTAAAAGATTTTAGTTAAAAAAACTTGGCGCTGCTAAATTAAACAATATGCTAATAATGTTAACGTATTCATTAATATTCTATCATTAATATTATGATGATGTAATTTTTTAAGTAAATTAATTATTTCTTATTAAAGTTTTATTTGTTATTAAAATAATGTTTATATAGAATTAATCTTATTTATATGTTTCAACTTTAAGATATACCTATTGCAATAACTAATTAAACATTATGCTAATGACCGAACTCCGTACATTTACATTACAAATATTTTTGTACTTTTAAATTAAATAAATTATTTAATAGTTTATGATACATTGTAGTAATTATTTTTTGCAGTAAATTAATTATTTGTTACGTTAAGATATCCCAAGTAGCAAACTGACGTCATTTTAACGTTGAATGACGTTATTAGACGTCAGAATGACGTCATTTTGACGTTTAATAGCGTCAGTTTGTTACTTGGGATATTGCCATAAATTAATTATGTGTTACTTTAAGATATATTATAGATTAAATACATTACAATAATTTTGAAATTTAGCAGCGCCAAGTTTTTTTAACTAAAATTTTTTTATTTTTCTAATTTTAGGAGAGAAACTCGGTAGTCAGACTAATTAGGAATCAGAAAAGAGAATATTATAAAAGCATGATAGATCGTATTAAATGGAACACAGAAAGAATGTGGAAAACATTGAAAGAAATAATTAGAAGTAATTTAATGCGTCCTAGTGGGATAGTTAAAATAGAGTTTGAAACCATTGATATAAAAAAAGTAGGTTACTTGAGAAATTTAATATATATTATGTGCAAGGTATCGAGGATATTGTGAAGTCTATAAGGGTGGATAAAAATAGTGACGATAAATTGGGAAATGAACTTATAGAGGAGAATGAGCGACATCTAAAGAATTTTGAGGAAGTTGATATTGAGGAATTGGAAAAAATAGTTACGAGACTACCAAAAAGAAAAGATACAGAGGAAGGGATAACAAGCAAAACACTGAAGATATTATTCCTGGTAATAAAAGAAGAGCTTAGAGTTGTAATAAATAAATACCTCAAATTAGGATACTGTCCGAATAGCTGAAAAACGTCTATGATTATACCTATACCAAAGATGAATAAGCCAAAAAGGCAGTGAATATAGGTCAATCAATATTTTGCCAACAATAGAAAAAGTTTTAGAGTTAGTGGTAAAGAAGCAAATTGAAGCTTATGTGGAGGCTAATAATTTCATAACAGAGCACCAATCAAGATTCAGAAAGCATCACTCATCTGAGGCAGCAATACAAATTATCATGGATGAATGGAAAATCTTAATTAGTGAAGGTAGAATTGTAGGAGTAATATTTGTGGATCCCAAACGAGCGTTTGAGACTATAGACAGAGACAGATTGCTAACTAAATTGGAAAATAAAGAATATAAAATATATAAAAATGTTTAAGAAAAATAGATCAATTTACGAGGATGTAGTAAGTAAAGTTTTAAATGGAGGTTCTATAAATAACGTTGCAAAAATTTTTGGCATCGATTATAGTACCCTATGGGAAGAAACAAAGAAGGCCCGTTCTGTTGAGCTTCATAGACAGAGACAGATTGCTAAAGAAAATGAATCAGTATGGTCTAAAAAATATAGTGTGGAATGGTTTAAATCATACTTGAAAAATAGAACGCAACATGTCTGTTTCAATGGTGAATGGTCTGACATGATCGTAACAGAGTATGGTGTACCGCAGGGATCGATACTGGGTTCATTGCTATTCAATATATATATATATATATATATATATATATATATATATATTAACGATATTGTAAATGTGGGTGGAGATGAATGCAGTATTAAAATGTATGCGAACGACATTTTAATATATAGTATGTAGATGGAGCGACCAGCAAAGAATTAGAGAGGAAATTGAGTGAAGCGTTTGCAATCGACGAAAAATGGATGAATGTTAAGAAAAATTAAAAATAAATGCGGAAAAAACAATATTTATGATAGTTAGAAATGTAAGAAAAGAACTAAAGGGAAATATTAAATTGAGATGCATAGATGGAATAAAAATTGAACAAGTAAAAAAAATGAAATATTTAGAAATAATTATAGATAATAAATTAGGATTTAGGGAACATGGTGATTTCTTAGTTAAAAAGAAAGGTAAGAAAGTAAGTTTTTTAAATAGAATAGATTACTCGATGTCAATATATAGTAAATGTAAAAGACAATTATTGCTCCACATTCGAATACTGTTCAACTTTAATAATAGCTATGGGCAACGCAAATGAAACGCTTACAAATACTACAAAATAGAGCGATGGGAATTATTTTGCAATGTAGCAGGAATACTCCCGTAGGATATACTGCAAGCACTAAGGTTTATGTCTACACCTTTAAAAAAAGGTAAAAAAAGGCGACCAGTTAAGGGCACGCCATTAACAAAAATTATCCATTGCAAACCCATGTAGAATCCTATGAAAAATTAATCATTGCAAACCCATGTAGAATCCTAGGCAAAATTAACCATTGCAAACCCATGTAGAATCGTACCCATTGCAAACTTATGTAGAATCCTATGAAAAATTAACCATTGCAAACTCATGTAGAATCCTATGAAAAATTAACCATTGCAAACCCATGTAGAATTGTATTAAAAATTATCCATTGCAAACTTATGTAGAATCCTACATTGCAAACCCATGTACAATAGAATTGTATGAAAAATTATCGATTATAAACCCATGTACAATCGTAACAAAAGTAATAAAATAAAAAAAAAATTGCGCCAAGTGAAAGTAGAAACTTGTACCAGTGGAAAATTAAAGTTGCAGACATATATAGAGTCGTATAATGAATCAGTAAAAATTTAAATTTGCAAATGTAGAATCGTACCATAAAAAAACTTATCTTTTAAAAAAAAAGATAAACAAGATGCCAAGTCCATGCGCCATGTGAAAAAGAAATAAAAAAATTTTAGTTAAAAAAACTGGGCGCGCTGCTAAGTTTCAAAATTATAATGCACCTTAAAGTAACATTAATTAATTTAAACACAAAACATATTTTAACTGTAATGAGTTTAAAAGTAACAATTTAATTTTAATATTGTTAGAATATTATTTAGCAGCGCTCCCAATTTTTTTAACTAAAATTTTTTTATTTCTTTTTCACATGGCGCATGGACTTGGCATCTTGTTTATCTTTTTTTTTTAAAAGATAAGTTTTTTTATGGTACGATTCTACATTTGCAAATTTAAATTTTTACTGATTCATTATACGACTCTATATATGTCTGCAACTTTAATTTTCCACTGGTACAAGTTTCTACTTTCACTTGGCGCAATTTTTTTTTTATTTTATTACTTTTGTTACGATTGTACATGGGTTTGTAATCGATAATTTTTCATACAATTCTATTGTACATGGGTTTGCAATGTAGGATTCTACATAAGTTTGCAATGGATAATTTTTAATACAATTCTACATGGGTTTGCAATGGTTAATTTTTCATAGGATTCTATATGAGTTTGCAATGGTTAATTTTTCATAGGATTCTACATAGGTTTGCAATGGGTACGATTCTACATGGGTTTGCAATGGTTAATTTTGCCTAGGATTCTACATGGGTTTGCAATGATTAATTTTTCATAGGATTCTACATGGGTTTGCAATAGGTACGATGTAACGCCAAAAGATAGCCATCTTCTGTTGTTACAACGTGAGTTTCGATGGGATAACCTGTTCTTTTTATTATCTCTGGCTAAAAGACAAAATAAAATGAGAGCATAATATTTATTTTCATAATAATGTAACGTTTTGCAGTAACAATATAAATATAAAATATAATATATAATAAATATAAAGAATAATTATTTGGTAATAATAATAATGAATTATTATAAAATATAAAATATATGAAATATATACATTAATGATATCTAATTAAGCATATAGTTATAATATTTAAAGATTATAGGATAATTAAAGTATTTTTGCAAAGTAAAGTGTAAAACTCAATTAAAATTATTTTAGAAAGAAATTGTAGAGGATTATATTGTTGTCCATATCTCTTTCTTACATATATCTTTGTAACTGAAATAATTTTAATGATTATTTTATAATTAAAATACATATATAATTATTTATTAATTTTTAATCACTAAATTTTTAATCATTAAATAGACTATAATAAATGATGTATAAAAGAGAAACTGCGTATGACGTATAATAATTAAGAAAACTTATCTAATAACCTATATGAAAGATAAACAGCAAACCAATATCCAAGTATGAAAACTGAACTTTGCTTTATTGAAAAACAGGCTGTAAAAATAAGGAAACAATGTATCAGTGGAAGTATGCATTTAAAGACTATTGAAGCAAATGAAATTTGCATGACAAAATAATGTATCGTGTATATGGTTCTTTGATTTGTGTTTGCAATGCCTGTATTCAAGCTTAGAGAACACATTTTGAATATTTATTGATCAAATTAATTATTAAATAAATGATGTTTTATTTTGATTTCTTAAGGTAACTTTCTGCGAATCACGTGACTTACTCGTAGTGTAACAAAATTTTGAAACTTCTATACTTCTTACAATATTAAAGATAGGATCTATATATGTTTATTATAAAATTATATATACTTAGAATGATCTTACAAACAATCTTTCAAAGTTTTTACACTCGTACTTCTGAATTATCCTGTATATATGTATATTATTTCTCACGAAAAATATACATATATCTCATAAAGAAATTAATGTAGTATTACAATTTAAATTTTTACTGATTCATTATACGACTCTATATATGTCTGCAACTTTAATTTTCCACTGGTACAAGTTTCTACTTTCACTTGGCGCAATTTTTTTTTTATTTTATTACTTTTGTTACGATTGTACATGGGTTTATAATCGATAATTTTTCATACAATTCTATTGTACATGGGTTTGCAATGTAGGATTCTACATAAGTTTGCAATGGATAATTTTTAATACAATTCTACATGGGTTTGCAATGGTTAATTTTTCATAGGATTCTACATGAGTTTGCAATGGTTAATTTTTCATAGGATTCTACATAGGTTTGCAATGGGTACGATTCTACATGGGTTTGCAATGGTTAATTTTGCCTAGGATTCTACATGGGTTTGCAATGATTAATTTTTCATAGGATTCTACATGGGTTTGCAATAGGATAGGATTCTACATGGGTTTGCAATGGATAATTTTTGTTAATGGCGTGCCCTTAACTGGTCGCCTTTTTTTACCTTTTTTTAAAGGTGAGTTTTTAGAGATTATATCATTCATTTTTGTATATTTTTATGACCGAAATAGAACAATTATTAAACATGTTTATCTAAACGTCTTTGCTTAAAATGATGCGTACAATCATATTCTAGAATCCTGATCATTCCTCCTAAAGCACTCTATTTATATAAATTTACCCATATGTGTGTGTGTGTGTGTGTGTGTATGTGTGTGTGTGTGTGTGTACTAATGTCGAGCATTTTTTATACATTTTCTATTAAATTTAGATAAAAGTTGCTGGATTTCGAAAAAGAAAAAGTTGACACAGACTTTTACCTAAACGGCGATTTTCAAGGTTATTTAAAGGTCACTTATATTTTCAAAATAGAATTACCTTAATTTTTCTCATATAAATCGATTCCTCGCAATATTTACTATAAAAAGTTGTAAAGGTATAATTTTTACATAATCTTACATAAACTTCGAAATATTACAAATATTTTATTTTATGAAATATTTCAGTTTATGTAAAATTATGTTAACTATCTTTTAAATTATTCACTTTTAGCCATCTTACCCTTACAACCTTTTATAGTGAATATTGCAACAAATTGGTTTATATATATAATATATATATAACATCAGTTATTATTAATTGATGTTTACATTTATTTTTAGACTTACTAGAGCTCTAATGCTCCACATTTTTTGCAAAAACTGTTTATTCTACAGATTTCAATTATGCTTTTAAATGATAATTGAATATTTCCTTTTTTTAATTATTTTTATTATTATTTTTCAATCTCAATCAACTTTTATAACTTTATGCCAGCACGATACAAATACATGTGTCTTTATTTTTTTTACTATTTTCATTATTATTTTTCAATCTCAATCAACTTCTATAACCTTATGCCAGCAGGATACAAATACATGTATGTCTTTATTATTGTATCAACTCTTGTCTTTTCCATGTAACCATGTCTTCATAGTTTGAATTATCCCTTCATCTTCTCAATCTTTCGCAGAGATTTAATTAATTAAATACACTTCACACGAAATAAAGTTTGCTGGAAGATATACAGCAAACGATAACTGTAAAAACATGATTACGTGGAAATAACAAGAGTTGGTACAGTAAAGGCAAGTAAGTAAGTAAGTACATGTAATGTATCGTAATTGGCATAACGCTATATCCGCGGAGCAGATAATGTGGCTGTAGAGGTAGTCTGCAGTGCAGCTAATGTGGACGTAGATGTTGATTGAGATAATTGTTTAATATAAAATAGAATTTCAAAATTTAGTTTAAAAAGCTGTTGCATATATAAATAAAGTTTATTTTTTCTAAATTTGGAATATGTTTAATTAATTAATTTTTTAAGTCTATGTTTAATAAATTTTTTAAGTCTGTATTCAATAATTTTATTCATTTGATAAATACATGTATGTCTTTATTTTGATATGTTTAATATAATTAGAAATTCATTATTAATTAGATATGTAAACTATAAATTCATATATAATATTTGAAAGTATATGTGAATATTTAAATTTTGATCTTCTCCTTCCTCTCCTTCAATCTCTTTAATATCAATAGGTGTATGTGTGTACACGCGCGCACATTTGTACGTATTTATTTAATTATTGGATAGTTGAGAGTACTTAATTGATAAAAAATTATGACAATAATAATCCTTGTTTTTTTTCTTATTATTTACTCAGATTTTTTGTCTATCTTATAAGATAAACACTTTAGAGATTGAATATTTCAAGTAAACTAATTGTAAGTAAATTTCACATTAATGCATATAGATGTTTAATCATGAATGTACTAAATAAGTACACAAGACGAATAGTGAGTGAGTGAGTGAGAATGAGAGAGTGTGTGTGTGTGTGTGTGTGTGTGTGTGAGAGAGAGAGAGAGAGAGAGAGAGAGAGAGAGAGAGAGAGAGAGGAGAGAGAGAGAGAGAGAGAGAGAGAGAGAGAGAGAGAGAGAGAGAGAGTTAGCCAACATAACCCCGCACGCTGCCGATATGGCGGAGCGCCACTATCGCCATCTGTTGTAAAACGTGCGAGATGGACAAAATTACCACTACATGCATCTTGCATGTGTTGTGTATGTGTGATATATGTGTGCGCATATGTTGTATACGTGTGAATACGTGTAGCACGATACTACTATGTATGCGTGGTCGATGATGATGACAATAATGATGACGGGGACGTTTCTTAATAGAAATTTTTCATATTTCGACTTTGCATTTATATATCTCTGCTTACAAATCACGTAGAGCAGAAATAAAGACACTTTTATTATATAATTCGAACTCAATCTATCGATTAAGTCTAGTATAAACTCGATTGCTTCAGCCATTATTGAGGATTCGAAATATTATAAAGACTCAAATGTCCGACTCGCGTTAAGATACACGGTGTCTCCGCTACGCCCTTAACTGGTCGCGAGACACTACCGTGTCTCTTGATTAAGGAAAGGGTTCATTTTAATGTCTGTAAATATATTTTCAAAATTATTAATAATATGATGCCTAATCAGATGCAAAGTAGGCTGACAATAGTGGGTGAAGACAGTATAAGACAGACGAGACAAGCTGCAAACATAGCGATACAATTTCGTAAAACAAGAAGCGCGCAGAGAAGTGTCTTCTACGATGGAATAAATTTATATAACAAATTTTGCTTGAAGAAATAAAACAATGTGAGAGAATTGAACAATTTAATAGGTTATTAAAGGAATTTATCATAAGATACACTATTAGATAGTGAGATATTTTTGTTGAAAGACTGTAGGAAAACTATATACAGTGATATTGCGATAAGGTGATAATAAATGAAAATGACTATTTTATTTTATTATAGTATGTATATGTGTATTACAAATAGCAAAGCTAATAAAGATCAAATCAATCTCCTCTCCCTCTCTCTCTCTCTCTCTCACTCTTTCTTGTTCTATTTTTTTTCATAATTAATTATATTTATATTATCATCTCTTTTTAGCAATATACATAAAATTAATTATACATATGTAGCTGTGTTATAATTTTTAATAATATTTATATATTTAATTAAATATTAAAATTTATTCTGCATGAAACTTTCATTATTGCCTTACCTATCTAAGAGTATTTAATTATGTGCAATTATAGCAGTGACATAATTTTCTTTCAATGTGATACAATCGATATAAGCAATTAAAATAGCATTAAGTTAGAAAGTTTAATTAAATATACCCTAGTAGCACCACATTGGTCATATGTTACATTGGCCATAATAAATATTAGCAAAATTGGGAATTCTTGGTCCAATATTTCCCAATGCAAAGGTAATGTTGGTTATTTTTAACATGCTATATACTGCCAATACTGCTGTGCCCATGATGACTCCAAATTGGTTATGAAATAAATGTACATGTGTTGCCAATATTGCTGTGTCCATGATGACTCCAAAATTGGTTATGAAATAAATGTACATGTATTGCCAATATTGCTGTGTCCATGATGACTCCAACATTGATAATGAAATAAATGTACATGCATTGCCAATATTGCTGTGTCCATGATGACTTCAATATTGGTAATAAACTAAATGAAAATATGTTGCCAATATTGCAATGCAATATTTGTAATCGTTAGTTTCTTAATTTACTGCTATGTGACGCGTAACAAGATATCTATTTCGTATTCAAGTTTAATCATGGGAATTATATAAAGCGTTAGCCAAAGTGGCTATATTATTCATTAATCTGCGTCTATTCTGTAGGAGTAAATTTTGGAAAACGGTCTTTATAGTTATTGAACTGGTTATACCAGTTCTGAATTATCTTTTTTATTAGTCTAAATTTAGAATACAATATTGTTTTAATATAAGAAATTAATATATAGGCAACAAAAAATTGCACGTTTACTGCTTGCTATATAATATCGTTTAAAAATAAAATTAATTTATTGATCCAATATTAGTATACAATATTAGCTAAAAAAGAAAGAGCGTACACTTTACAATATTGGAGCAATATAGAAAATTAGTTCAAATCCAATATTAAAAATTGGATATTTATTATTTGTCAATATTGTTTAAAAATGAAAATAATTTATTGGTCCAATATTAGAATACAATATTAGCTAAAAAAGAAAGAGCGGACACCTTACAATACTAGACCAATATAGAAAATTAGTTTATACCCAATAATAAAATTCAAATAATAAAATTAAAATTGATTATTTATTGCTTGCCAATTTTGCCCCAATGCGATTGTGCTATTAGGGTATAGTGTATCAAAAAAACGTGATAACGTGATCCCTGAAAAGGCTAGATAATTATTAAATCAAGATTTTAAAATTAAAAGATAAAGATAGATATATCACAGATGAAAAGAGCAGGTTTCAAGTAATGATCCATAATGTATATTTAACGCGCGTAATATGTCGTGACTATATATCGAGTCTTCTAAGAAGTCTATAAATTTATAATTATTTCACGGCAATTTCATTGAAATTTTGAGAACATCTTTTACATTAAATTTATATTTTTTACATATTAGTTATATTGCATTATCAATTATATTGCACATTGTGTTGCATATTATATTGCATAAATATTGCAATTATTTATTATTCCATTGTTAATGTATGTAGAACAATATAATATAAATATTCATAAATAAATTATTAAAATATCATTAACTGATTTAGAATTCAACGGTATAAATATAATTATCGAGGAAATTAATGATAAAATTTATTTAGATGATTTCAGCTTCTTTACGTAGATTAAATTTTATCGCTTAAATTTTAAATCGTCAAGCATATTCTTCTCTTTTTAATTATATATTTATTACTTTATCACTGTTTATTTTTTAGCAAATACAGTTTTTGTATATTATATTTAAGTTTCCTATAAATCTTTTTATAATTTAACGTTCGCTGTTAATTATGTTAAAAAATAAACAATTTTTTTAAATCGTTCGATTACATTTTAGTATTCGTTTTGCAGGCAATACCATGGGTGGAATTTTTTTACAACAGAATATGCAGAAAATTCTTTAGATTAATAAACCACATATCAGTAAAGCCGACAATGTGGCTTTACATGATAACAGCGTTTATTGCTTATAGAAAATGACCAAAAAATTACTGATATACAGTAATTTTTGATCATTAAATTATTGATATATGTACAGTAATTTAAGTACTCGAAACTTCTCCAACTTCATGTAAGATTCTAAGCCTTTCGTCTCTATAAGTAAAATTTCAATGTCGCTATCGTTACATCGTAAAATATACGCTAACTCATTTTGTGTTATCTTTGTGTAATATTGAGGATTCCATATAGGTTTCTCTTCCTCCTGTAAATATTGTACATTATCAATTAATAAATAAGTAAAGCTGTCAATGTTATATATAAATTAAATTTTTCAACTAGCTAGAAACATGGGGCGGTTTCAAATAATGAAATAAAACATGTTAACTGAAGATTTTTATTTCAATAATCATTCCACACTTTTAGAAAAAGTGTGTTATTTATAATACATACATATATATATATATTCATTTAAGTTATATGTATATCTACTTATTTATATACTTATTTATATGTATATGTTTTATTGGCGATGACCTTAAATCGTCATCGACAGATGCTCGGTCCTCAGATTCCACACAGATGGATATCACTCAGGTTATTAATTAAATCAGGATGTGGATTAGAAATTAGAGACATATATATATATATATATATATATATATGTATTATGTTCCAGTTAAAATGTATCTTATTGCGATCTTCTATATATCGTAGAGTCGTTACAGACGCCGGAGATTTCGCTGTCGTTAACGCCGCCAGAATGATTCTTTCCCTGCGTTTTTCTCTCTCTCCGGTCCGCTTGAAGATCCCTATATTTATACGCGTTGTCCAAAAAGTATTTCCACCCCAAAGTATTGGACCAATCGGAGCAGTTTTTATTTTAACAGATTAAATCGTTTAGTCTTTACGAAAAACAATAACTTTGGCGAACGAGAGAGATTCGGTTGACGGTCGCAAAAATAAATAAAAATGTAACAACACATGATTAAATTAAACCGGTCGAAGGACAAGTAGACGAAAATATAAATAAAACAAATCAACGTCTCTCTCGTTTTTCTTTCCCTTATATACGGCTAAATGTACTTCGCGATAAAATAAAATATATAAGAATGCCTACAATATATTTTTTTTAATTAAAAAAAAATTAGCATTAAGTTAGTCAAAAAAATTTCATTTTTAATAAAAAAAACGGTCTAATCAATGCATAATCGTTTGTTGATGATTGTTGGTTTAATTTTATCGTTTGTTGGTTTATTATTAGTCTTAAAAACGAAAAATTATCATATTGAAGTCGCATCTACAGAAATCAAATATTATGATTTTGGTTTATTGCTTACGATTTAAGACTTATTTCTATAAATGTAAGGCTAACGCTATGAATACGGACCTTAAGGGGTAACATCTAGTCCGAAGGCAAAAATCATAGGCTGTTTTTGTGAATTTTTTGTGACGTTGCTACTGAATCGATTAATGTGAAATTTTTAGGCCTGAATATACTTGTCCTGGGGTGCAAAAATATATTTTTTTATAAATTTAACATATATAAGACAGGCAATAAGAGCCAAATCGCGGATGACAGTGCGTTATCCTAAACGAAACTAAATTTTTTCGTTAGAATTAAATACCTTGTGCACAAGGCACCAAATTTTACTTGGACACGGCCAAGATATAAAATTGGAATAATCTTTACAAGAGATTTTTTAATTCCATGTATCCCCTATTCCCCCTAAAGAAATAAATGCGAGAGAAAAATATAGATCCGAAAGTCGCAGAATCGGGAATCGAACCCGAGACCTTTCGCTTGCCGGGCGACTGCTCTTCCAACTGAGCTATTCAGATCCTTTCGATTCTATATTTTTCTCTGTTATATATATTAACGTTGGTAAACAAACGCCTTTAAGCCAGCGTGTATAAATTAAGAGTTTAACTAGGCTCTGTAATATACAAGTAATAAACAAGTAATAGAGGTTCAAGATAGAGTACAGAAAAGAGCAAACATCCTAAAGTTTCTAAATAGAGTATCATGGGCATGGAGGTTAACACATCAATATTAATATATAAAAGTTTTGTAAGATCAATTATGGATTACGGATTGTTTGCATTGTATACTACCCGAGGACTCATAAAGGAAAAGAAAAGATAGAAAAGCTACAATACAAGGGTATTAGAATAGCAATGGGATACAGAAATAGCACCGACCAATGTGATGCTCATGGAAGCAGGAATTATGAGGATGGAGGAAAGAGCAGGCTTTCTAGCAAGAAGATACTGGACAAAAATATATGGCTGCAAAAACAAAGAAATGGAAGGTATTATGAATACACTAGAGATACTAGAGAGTAGAAATAATTTGAATAATCTTAATGGAAATAGAAGAGTTCTAACAGAGTCATGGAGACAAATTAAGAAATATAAGGAAGAAATAGATCAAACAGATAGTTTTATTGTATATAGTAAAGATTACTGGGTGGTAACGAAACAAAATTTAGTTAATTTAGAAATAGGTAAGAGAAGAAAGAAGAAAAAATAAGTGACTCAAATTTGCTAGAAGAATTTAGGAAGGAATACAACTTAAGCAAAGACTTTCTAGTTATATACACAGATGGATCAAAACAAAAAGGGAAAAATAGCTTAGGAATAAGAATAGCGATAGAGGGGAAAGAAGTAGCATTTAAAATAAGTATAAATAAAAAATGCTCAATTTTTACAGCAGAATCCATAGGAGTAGAGAAAACGATTGAATATATATACAAGAAAATAATATTAAGACAGATATATGTGTTAATGCTTATGGACTCTGAAAGTGTATGTAAAACAATAAGTAGTAATAGGATTAATGTCTATCAGAATAAATATATTTATAAAATAAAAGAGAGACTATACAACTGGCAAAAAGAAAAAATGGAAAATTGTAATAGGATGGATCCCCAGTCATGACGGGATACAGGGAAATGAAATAGTTGATATGATGGCGAAAGAGGCAACAGAGGAAGAACAAGATGATAGAATTAAAGTCCCGGTTAGAGATTGGAGTAGGTTATATAGGGAAGAAATGAATGATAGAACTAGGACTAGATTAGAACTAGAAGATAAATATAAAGGCGTGAAGTATTTTCAAAAATATTACGTTAGAGAAAGAAAGAAAGCGTGGTTTAAAGAATTAAACGAACCAAGAGAACTAATTACTATGATAAACCGTCTAAGAGCCAATCACTATAACCTGAACGAGTCATTAGCTAGAAAAGGATACATACAAGAAGCCAGATGTGAATGCGGAGCAGAGGTGCAGGACTTACACCATGTAGTATTCAGATGCGTAAGATTCGACACTAACAGACTAAGGTTATACAGAAAACTAGAAAAGCTAAAAACAGAATACCCGTATGACATCGAGAAGTGATTATCAAAAGTGATAATAGAGTCATTAAGAGCTACCTGGATCTTCCTTAGGGAAATTAACAAGATAATATAGTATTTTCAAAAAGGAATGGAGAAAGGGGTGTCAAAAAACCTTTTATTTGAATACAGGTTGACGGCACGGAAAATACCAAATATATAAAAAAATTTTAAGTGTAAGATAGGCAATAAGAGCCATTCGCGGAAGACAGTGCGTTATCCTTTTTCTCTTGCATTTATTTATTTTCCGTAGGGGGGTTATAGGATTATTAAAATTAAATCTCAAAAATGAGATTATTTCATATTTTAAATCTTGGCCGTGACCAAGTAAAATTTGGTGCCCTGTGCACAAGATATTTAATTCTAACGAAAAAATTTAGTATCGTTAGGATAACGCACTGTCTTCCGCGAATGGCTCTTATTGCCTATCTTACACTTTAAATTTATATTTATATTACAGAGCCGTGTTAAACTCTTATTCTTATATAAAAAAATTATACGTAAATATATTATAATTAAAGAGTAACAGATGGGCAAAGAGCACGTACACGATCTTAGTGTAAAGTAGTAATAAAGTAATAACAGCAATTAATTGTCAAACGTTTTGGTTATTATTCAACCATCTTCAGTGACAAACATTAGAATCGCAGTGATATCAGTCAGAGAACAAGGATCTATCTCGACATATCAAACGGTTAGGAGATTGGTTGCGAATCTCGATAACAGCAATTGTTAATATGTCTATAAAATCATTGTATACAAAAAATTAACATTGAAAGATAAGTAAATTAATAAAAATAGACTTACAATTAAATCGAGTAAGATATTATATTGTGACGTGAAAACTTTCAGATGTTGATTGCTCGAGGTTACAATAACGAATGATTTTTATTTCTCAGAGAGACGACCACACAACGGAGAAAATAGTTAGTTGTTTATGTTTTTTAACTTTCATAGTTTAGGTAGTCTATGTATTATATTGTCATAAATTACTGGCAAGCCATCAATATCTGTTTTTAAATTAAGACTGTTATTTTGCCTTTTTATGAATATCATCTTTGAAATCAATCTTTTGTTATATTATGATTCTTTGTCAAGTATTTCTACATCGTCCCAACTAAATTCATGATTATGTTTTAATCTATGGTCAGTGATTACAGATTTTTTTACGTTTCTATGTATATTAGATCGATGTTCTGATATTCTAGTAAATTTCCTACTAGTCTGACCAACATACGATGCATTACAATCTTTACAGTACTCTCAAATCCATAATGACTACAAATTATTATCTCTTGATGTTATTTCACTTTTTACTAACGTACCTATCGATTTAGCTCTCGAGAGTGTTTCCAATAGATGGCAACATATTGAAAATAATTGCAATCTCCCTAAGTCTGAATTTTTAATTAGAGTAAGCCTCGTATTAAATTCTACGTATTTTACATTTAACAATGTTTTTTATCGACAATCCTTTGGCACACCAATGGGTTCTCCTTTATTTCCTATCATAGCTGATATTGTACTGCAAGATTTAGAAAATAAAGCTCTTTAACTACTAAAGTTTTGTCCACCCATATACATCAGATACGTGGATGATATAATAATGGCTGCTCCATCGGATTCCATAGATCACACATTAAATTTATTTAATTCTTTTCACAAAAGAATCTAGTTTACTCTTGAAATTCAAAATAATAATAAAATTAATTTTCTCGACCTAACATTGATATTAAAAAATAACAACATCATATATAATTGGTATCATAAAAAAACGTTTTCTGATAGATATCTGAACTTCCTTTCTTAACACCCTATGAGTCAAAAACGAGGTACGATAAGGGGGTTGGTGGATCGAGCCTTCTTATTATCAAATCCAGAATTTCACAAAGAAAATTTAGAGTTAGTAATCAAAATATTACTCGAAAATAACTATCCTCTGAAATTGATTTTTGACACAATAAACCAAAGACTAAAACATTTAATGGAACAACGGAATATTCTTACAAACAAGAATGACCAAAATTTAAAGGTCTCGTATTTCTACATCCCATTCTTACCGACACTCACTGAACAATATAGAAACATCATTAAAAATATGAATGTTAAACTCTCTTTTTATAGTCTTAACAAATTGAATAAATATATTAAAGTACATAAAGATCCTATTCCAAAGTGTGCAAATACCAATGTTATATATAAGATAGACTGTAAAAGCGGGGAGCACACACGTTTGCGTAGACGCATAAGCGTAAGCATAAGAATTTCGATTAGTCTATGAACGTATGCATAAGAAATTCAACCAATCGAATTTCTTATGCATATGCTTATGCGCTTATGCAAGAGTGTGTGCTCCCCGCTTAAAGATTGTAATGCATCGTATGTTGGTCAGACTAGTAGGAAATTTACTAGAATATCAGAACATCGATCTAATATACATAGAAACGTAAAAAATCTGTAATCACTGACCATAGATTAACACATAATCATAAATTTAGTTGGGACGATGTAGAAATACTTGACAAAGAATCATAATATAACAAAAGATTGTTTTCAAAGATGATATTCATAAAAAGGCAAAATAACAGTCTTAATTTAAAAACAGATATTGATGGCTTGCCAGTAATTTATGACAATATAATACATAGACTACCTAAACTATGAAAGTTAAAAAACATAAACAACTAACTATTTTCTCCGTTGTGTGGTCGTCTCTCTGAGAAATAAAAATCATTCGTTATTGTAACCTCGAGCAATCAACATCTGAAAGCTTTCACGTCACAATATAATATCTTACTCGATTTAATTGTAAGTCTATTTTTATTAATTTACTTATCTTTCAATGTTAATTTTTTGTATACAATGATTTTATAGACATATTAACAATTGCTGTTATCGAGATTCGCAACCGACCTCCTAACCGAACAATTAGCGAGAGATCTGTTTCGCGACAATTACATAGAATGAAGATTTGAGGAATAGAATATATAAAAATGCTCATGCTTTAAAAATGTGTTGATTTCGTTTTTTAAAAAAAAAATAGCTTGACGTAGTTTTATGCGAATAACTGTGTTTCTGTATAGTTTTATTATATTGACAGTTATGAATAATTGATTGTTAATTTCTATTAATCTTTAATTTTAAATGATGCGCTGAAGAAGGTTGAAAAAGGCAACCGAAACGTTCGAATTTATTTCTGTCTAATATTTTATGTTATAAATATTTTTCCACAAATAAATATTAATGAAAGAACTTAATTAGCTCTTATTGCCTTTTATATGTATATTAATTTTTAAAGAGCTGTTACAAATTATATTAAAATATATATTGTTATAAGCACGTAAGGTTCAATAGAGAAAATATTAAGTATAAATATTAAATATTAGGAATAGAAATTATTTTTAACTTTATTATTTCAAAATAATTCCTATTTCTAATATTTAATATTTATACTTAATATTTTCGCTATTGCATACACAGGACCCAACACTTTGTTAGTAGATAAAATACAATGAATACTTACCATGTCGTAAGAACTGTCGAAATTATTGTAAAATAACAGCGTTTTTGAGTGAAGCAGGTTTGAGCAATCCGGAATCGATTAATGACGTCATTAACCAATCACAGCCATTTCTCTGAAGAATAAATAGCTGTGATTGGTCAATGACGTCATTAATCGACCCCGGATCGCTCAAACCTGCTTTAATCGAAAACGCTATAATATAATGGCCTAGTTTACATTGTGACGTCCTGCCATTGGTCGAAACCCTAAATTTTTTCGCGCTAACATTATTTCTTGCGAGAACCTATATAATTCACTATTTTGAGAATAATTTAAAGGTCGACAGGCAACATGGTGGAGACGCCTATCGGCCGGCCGGGAATTACGGATTCGTTCATCCCAGATATTAGCCAAAATACTTAATGAATCTTATTAAATTTACGATATTCTTAATCAGTAAGATTGTCCGCAGGGAGACAAAGACTGATTTTTTGGAAAAAAGATGAATATAAAATTCATAATATAACTTGGGGAGATGCGCAGCTAGCAGCGGGTAAGGTTGGGTTAGCCACGAGATCGTATTTAATTTATTATAAATTTTTAAGAGCAATAATGCAAAATTCGACTCTTTGTCTCCTTGCTTTATTATATAAAGAATATATTAAAAAATATTTCACGAAGCTACGTAATTTCTTTTTATGTAATATTTGGGATGAACAAATTTCACTAGATCTATACACATGGGGAAATTTTCGTGGTAACATACTGACAGCTTAACAAGAAGAAAGTATCATTCTATCTTTGTCTCTCTTGCATTTGATATGTGTAAAATCAGTATAAATACAAAAATCAATATATTACACACACAAATGAGAAATATTTTACATCTGCTCATTATATATGAAAATATAAAAGTAATGCAAATTAAATTTCACATTTATTTATAATAGTATTGTGGGGTAACACTGGAAATCTTATAAGATGAATGCTGTACATCGATTAGTAATATTAGTAATATTATGATTACAAGCCGCAATAAATGATTTTGCTAATATATTATTTTGAATAAAAATTTTATAAAAACAAATAAAAATGAAATAAATACATTTTATTCATTTTTTGTTTTTTTTCTATTATTTTTTCTATTATTTGAATAAAAGGCGTATCGTATGTAATAGATAAATAATAATTTATATATATATATATGTATATATTGAAATTAATATATATATATGTATATTGTAAGAAATCGAGATTATTAAAACGAAGAATTTAATTACGGATGACCGTTAAAAGTTTCAACTGTTCTTAGAAAGCGCGGAAAGTACGAAGGTTCGAGAAAGGTGTTTGAAAGTCACTCAACAAAATATTCACTTGAAGACAAAGACTGTTATTTATTACGAAAGACTCCCGTATACAAAATCAACTATCTTTTTCGGTATACTGCTCGAAGGAGAGTCCCGGGCCTTTCCGCTCGCTAGCTTAAATACCCTTTTGACTCTCCCGCGCGCGCCGCTTTAGTTTGCGCCCTATACGCTTATCGCCGAGGGCAGTAGTTATCGGGGACAGCTGTCGTATCGGCGCGTGCGCAATCAGCCGATCGGTGGCGATTGCTTTCAATATATATATATATATATATATATATATATATATATAAATTTCAAAACGTAATTATATATTTATATAAATTATCTATCTATTTAATCTATTACACACGATACATCTTTTATTCAAATAATAGAAAAAATAATTAATAGAAGAAGAAAACAAAGAATGAAGAAAATTTATTAATTTCATTTTTTTTTTGTTTTTATATTTTTTTAATTTTTATTCAAAATAATATATTAGCAAAACCATTTATTGACTTGTAATCATATTATGCTAATCGATGTACAGCATTCATCTTATATGATTTTCATGTATTAACTACCTCATAATACTATTATAAATTAATGTAAAATTTAATTTCCATTACTTTTATATTTTTATATATGATGAGCAAATGTAAAATATTTCTTATCCGTGTGCTTAATATACAGAGTGTCCAATAACTAACGGATCAACAATTACAAATGGATTCTTTGGTCAATTTGGGAACAATTTTTCCTCAGCGAAAATGTCGAAAAAGGTCATCATTTTTTACAACTTTCCAATATTTGTCATTATGTATTTTTATAACTAAGTCTCAAATTAAAATTTTATTATAATAAACTCTACCTGAAATTAACTGAAGAATGTAATTATGTTAGACTTTTAACTCCAAAACGTTTAGTTTTTAAAAAACCCATTTTTTTCAATCGCTTATAACTCGAAAATTATTGACTTCTCAACTTTTTTGCTAAGAAAAAATCGTCTCCAAATTGGCCAGAAAATCCGCCCTTAATCATTGGTCCGTTAGTTACCGGACACTCTGTATATTAAAATATAATTATTATATAAATAATTAAATAAAAATATATATAATAAATAATTTATTATATTCATAAAAAAAATTTATGTAATAATTTTTTTCAGCATCGCAAGGTCGAAGCAATAACATACTAGTCTATAAAAAAATATTTTAAATATTCTTTTTCAATTAATTTTTAAAACAAATTTTTAAAAATATTTTTATATATTCAAATACTTATTATATTATATAAAAATTATTGTGAATTATACTCATTGGAGTAATAATTATTGATTGAAGCTTGTTATGGCACAAACTGAACATCTTGTACATTGTCTGTATAATATTTCACTTATTTATAAAATGTATTTTATAAATAAATGAAATATTATATATATAATATATAAGTTTATATATATATGTATAAATATATATATATATATATATATATATATATATACACAGATATGACGTTATCTTGATTTTTTCCGATTATTGATGTTACATTATATAACTCTCATTTCTTTCTCTCTGCTACATAAATACTTATGACGTGAAAAAACTTACGAGTAACGTATGATGGCTCAATGCAAGAATATTTAATCACGTAAAAAACTTGAGTTCAAATATATCTATATCAATTTTTTTATAATATATTGGAATATAGAAAATCATAGAAATATATTTTTCATATAGGCGATAAACTTAAAAATTTGATATTGAAAATATTTTAATCATTTTACAACTACACACACTATAAATATATAATTGCAAAATAATTCCGTAAATAAATTTCAAGTAATAAATCAATTGCACACATGCACACAGCTGGTATGTAGATCTTTATTAAGTTTATTTTTAAATTTATTTTCTGAATTATTTTACGCTTACCCGTACGGAAAGAAACTATTGAATTGAAAACTATAGAACTATTAGTGCACACTAGATCAATAGTAATTTCGCGCACTATTGAAATTTGCACTAGTAGTGTTACATCCACACTAGTAGTGTTACATCCGCACTAGTAGTGTTATATCCGCACTACTAGTATTACATCTGCACTAGTAGTTTTACATCCGCAGTAGTAGTTTTACATCCGCACTATTACGTACTTGGTAAGGTATGTATTCGGGGAGATTATATATATATATATATATATATATATATATATATTTGTATATATATGTATGTATGTATATATGTATATATATAATCTCCCCGCGATATATATATACATATACGATATACCCTCCATATAATAAGTTTGGAAACATCTCACGTTTTACAGATATAAATAACAGTCGCATGGCAGCGATCTGCGCAGATTTTTGATATGAATATATTGTAAGACGTTCTAAATGGAAATATATCGTCATTTAAACGTCTTACACGATATGTCCATATACCAAAAATCTGCGCCGATATCACTGCCATGCGATTATGCTTTATCTGTCTCTAAATACTCTAAAACTTTAGGTGTTTCCAAACTTATCTGGACGATGTGATGTACTGGTATATATATATACATTATATATATACATTATATATATATACATTATATATATATACATTATTATTATATATAATATATTGCTATATAGAAATAAAGCAACACTGATTATTTATTTTACATTAATTACTAGTTGTATTTTTATTCGCATAATTAAATTCAAATAATAATATCATGTTAATAATTATAAATATTGAAAAATAATATATTTTAGTAGAATAATTTTATAGATAAAGAGAATAATAATAATTTTAATAAATAATTAATACGAATTAATAATAATAATATAATAATAGTAATTTTAAAAATAAAAATAATAGTTCTAATAATAATAATATAATAATTTTAGATTAATCATTCTTTGTTTTTTCTTCGCTTTGACATAGCTGGCTTACTTCTTAATTTCATCTCCTTTATTATTTGGCCCTCTATTTCGAGGAACTGCATTATTGCACTTCTGTTGCACTGCTTTCCGGAATATTTTATCAAAATCTTTTTCTGATGAAAATTTGTTCTTAACGTATGCTGAAAGCACATATATACATGTATTTATCGGTTTTCAAATTGTTACCTATGCGAAATCAATACTTCATCGCACAAATTATGATCACATACTTTTCATAGCTTCAATTTTCACCGTATCGAGTTTCTTTTTAGCGGCTACACCTTTTTCGCAATGAATATTTGCCACAGTTCCTGTAAGCGAGGAAGTAGCCAACTCTTTTTTTGAAAATAACAATGACATCATCTCGCATATCAATTTAGAGGCAGATGTGTGATTGCACAAAGAAAGACGAGTAGCATTCACCACACAAAGTTCTGGTCCTCCCAGGTCGACTGTTTTTTCCTGTGATTTTGTACAAAAAATATGATAAAATAACTTTTAAATAATTATAAAATGTAATGATATTCATATTCATCGCAAAATTGCATCAGATAAAAATTGAAAACCAACCAATTAATATATTTATACTATACACTTAAAAATCAAAATTTCAATCGAAATTCTAAAAATATTAACTTCTATATTAAATAGCGCATTATAAAATAATTAAAATAATTTTTAGGCTTGCGTACTGCGATTGATTGATGCTTATCCGCAGGCTTTATTTTATCTACTGCATTCGATTCGTGTACGTTTTCCAATTCATGTGTGTTGACTACTTTTATATTTTTATTTCTAACGTCTGGATGAGTATCAAAGAAATCTTCCGGTGATGATTCTCGGTTATAATTTTGCGGTAGAATATGTCCGGATGTCGAAGGTTTCGACTCACGTGAGGATGTTGATTCACGAAACTCATCTGTATCCGATCTTTGAGACGATTTTACTCGTATTAACTTATCGCTACTTACAATTGGCTCTAACTCGTTATTTTGCACTATCAATGTTGCAGGCGATACATCGATTTGATTTCGAAATGATTTTAACTTATTGTTTGGTAGATCCAACTTATTGCTGATCCAGATCGGATCAGACTCTAGTGTCATTGCTGGAGGCGGAGTATAATCTTGCTCACGTTCAATAATGCAGTTACTTATTGCTTGTACTTTCTACAAAACAAATAAGCACAATTAGCATATATCGTTTCATATTACAATATATTTACAAATATACGATTTAATGCAAATAAAAGTCAAAATTACATAATATATACCTGTTGCAGTTTATCAATCTGATTATTGAGAAATTCGGTTTTCCATGAAGCACATTGCAAGTCGGCCGTAACATCTTTCATAAATTTATCTATCTTTGGCAAATCTAAAACAATACATAACGGTGTGATTGTATTAAGAATTGTACTAACAAAATTGAAAAACGCTCGAAAAAGTAGCATATAAAGAAATGTATTTGTAAAGAAATGATTAACGTTTGCACTCGTTGTTTAGAAATCTGTCTATTTATTTGGTGAATTGCTGATAAATGCAATAATTCGACAATTATTTAAAAAAAACTATCGAGATAAAAATTAAAGTTTATCTGTAGTAATGCAATTTGAGCTATACTGAGTAGTAAACAAATTGAAATACTCTGAATAATAATAATATAATTATTAATAATAATAATATAATATAATTCTAATTAATTTTCTTTAATCATTTGACTTTATTTCATAACGGAATATTTAATTTGATTTCTGAGGATTATTAAGAGGAAAATATTCAACAAGAATACCTTCGTTGACAGATCGTAATTTGCGCAGTCTTTCATTGTCTCTTCGTAATCTTTTGTTTTCCTCATTTAATACAATGACTGTATCTTTTAATTGTGACTTTGATTGTTTATGAATGAGAGATTTTTCGTTTTCTTCACCAGATTCGTCGTCGCTGATATCTATCGATTTATTCTATAATATGGTATAAATTATATATCAACCTATTTTGTCACGTTTCAAAAGGAAAAGTCTAAAGAACACATTATATACATTCACACACACACACACACACACACACACACACACACACACACACACACACACACACACACACACACACACGCACGCACGCACACAAATTAAAAAAATACCTGTGACGAATATTTCTGCTTTTTGTGTTTGTATTGTTTTAAAAGTTCTTTTCCTTTTTTACATTTAGAATACATTTCTATAAATAAAAAATCGTTATACTCTCTTATTCAATAGTATAAATTTATTTTTATAGCATGCGATTTTTAAAATCATGATTTATATCTATATAATTATGTATGTTATACCTTTTGTTTCGCATCCTTTTTTGTTTCTTTTACTCCTGATTCATCATTACTATCACATTCTGTATGGTTATTTTTACTCGTGAACTGTTTTCTATTACTTCTGTCAAGTTCAGTGATACCATACTTTTCTAAATTGTCTCTGATCTCACACATTTTAATCCATCCTAAAATTTCAATAAAGTGTTATCTCATATCTCTCTTCCTAAGCTCTTATCTAAAATTTTATAAAACTATTTTTATTCAATATTATTGATGCGCGCTTACCTCCATATGCCCGTAATTTTGTTGCAACCACCTCCCATTGACAATTGGCCAATTTTTTTTTCATTGTTGTTGCTACAGGGCCCACATCACAGTCTTTTGGCCATCGAACTTTCACTATCGTCCCGCGTTTAATTACATCATCTAATTCAATGTTTGTGAATTTATTTTCCAGCCATTCTAAATATCCAATAGATATGCTATCTTCTTCATTTGGAAACTCGCACACCATATATCTTTGGTCGTCCATTATCTATACACGAAATAATTAATCATATAATGATAAAATAAATTAATTATGAAATATTGAAATAATTATTTTGTCAAATGTAATATGTATAGGTTAATTGACTTTAATACAACGATTGCATTTATTAAATTATGATAATTCATAACTCAAATATATGTATATGTGAGGAAAGAAACTGAAAAGATATACTCTTGGTGATTATACATTCAAAAAATAACCTGTTCTACACATTTATGTCGTATAAATTACATCGAAGATTTCTTACTTACCTAAAGCAAAATCGATGTAAGCCGAAAACAAATGCCACTGCATCACTTTTTGTCGCGCGCACCGGATTTTTTTCGTGCATGCGCGGCGAACGTAGCTTCAATGAAGTATGTATATATATGTACAATAGAGAAAATGTTAAGAATAAATATTAAATATTAGGAAGAAATTAAGAATTATTTTAAAATAATAAAATTGAAAAACTCTGATATATAATTTCATCAAATTCGAATATAAAAGGGCTCTATTTATTACTAATTTATTAAAGACTCCTTTTATTAGTCTTTTAATTATATTCGCGAATTTGTATTTTATATATCACACGCACAGTCTTTTCGATTTATTATTTTAAAATAATTTTTATTCCTAATATTTAATATTTATTTCTAATATATATTTTCTCTATTGTGCGCAATGCCTTAAAAAAGAATATATGTGTATGTATATATACATAAATAAATAAATAAAAAACGGCAGTCATTATATGGCCGCGCATATATATGCGCGAGAATGACACATGCTTGTTTTTGGTTAGTGCATCAATTTGAATCATCAGCAGAAATATTTTATTACGCGACTAATAATTAATTGGTGTAAAATTCTATAATATCAAAGATAAATGATATAGTATAAAGTGTAGTTCCAGTGTGTTCCGCAGAAAAAGATTCATATAAAAAGACGTTTAAGAGGTATAATTTTTAATATATTATAAATAATATTTATACTAGGCTTAAGAATGATTTTGTTTCATATAAATAATAGCTTTCGTACATCATTTTTGAACTCATCTCCATATGTATATATTCGTGTGTAATTGTACGTAAAAATGGATGAGAATAATATATTGATTAGAAGAGGATGTTATAAACGATATTTACAAGATGACGATGTACCAGTGCCCGAATCAACAATTCGTTCTCGTAGACGACGAGAACAGATGCCATTACAACAGGTCAGTATATTATAAAATGTAAAGGATTTTAAGGAAAGAGAAATTATAAATATATGTATTATTTATAATATATTAAAAAATCCTTTAATTCTTATTTATTTGCAATAGAGTGTATATTTCTTTATTTATTTAGGAACAAGAAATTAATGTTGATGATTCTATGATATCGAGACAACCATTTGTGAGTTCTAATGACAACACACATACCATTGCTGCTGAAGACATTTCGGAAGATAGTGATTCAAATATAAATGGTCCAATATCTGGCAATCCAGAAAATAAGAATGATACAGTGAGTGTAATCATTGAATCAAATTTCAATCTTTCGGATGAGATCTCAGCATGTTCGAGCGAATCTGATGTTGTGATCGCCAATGATGACGCATCGGATTTGGAAGAAGATATAGTTCAAGACTATGATGAATTCTTAGATGAGTCTGCAGAGAATGTAGCATTTGTGCCACCAGAGAACAATGATCAGGTACAGGATTCGAGTAAATTGAGATGAGTTATTTGAATTGAGATAAATTTTTCTGATGTAAATAAAGCTTTGCAGTGAAAAATCTGTCACAAATTGCATCAAAAGATGTCAAGGATAGATATATTCAGACTCTCTAAAAAATTATGTGTGCGCTATAGATCTTAATTACTTACATTTAAGAATAACTTCAAATATAAAAAAATAATAATCGAATCCATATTTAATTTACAGGAACGAGTCCCATTATATGAACAATCGAATATATTCAAGATAGAAAGTGAACTCCTCATATTAAACTTTGCGATACGATACAATCTAACTGATGTTGCTCTTGAGGACCTCATCACTTTGATAAACTGTCACCTACCATACTCAGTATACCACACGAAGTATATATTTATAAAGAAATATGATATTCCAGCATCAATTCGTAAATGCTATTATTGTCCAGAGTGTTATGTAAGATTGAAAACTAGTGCAGATGATAGAGCAAAAGAAAACCTTGTTTGCCAAGAGTGCCAATGTAGATATGATAAACATACGTTGAGAAAAAGTGGTAACTATTTCCTATATTTACCTTTCAAACAGCAGTTGCGCGACTTTGTAAACAGCGACAAATATGCTTTGCTTCAAAAAGAAAACGATAATTATTCTGATATAACTTCTGGACAAGTATACATCTTTAAAAGATTCTGGGATAATTCAATTACATGATATCACGCTGCAGATCAGTTCTGACGGAGTTCAAGTGTTTCATTCATCGTCTGTATCTATGTGGCCTATACAGGTGATGATAAATGAATTGCCGTATAGAGAAAGGAGAAAAAATATGATGTTGTGTGGTTTGTGGTATGGTAAAGAAAAACCTGATATGAATTTGTTTTTATCTTTACTCGTCGAGGAATTGATCTCATTGCATGAAGTAGGCATTACACGTAACGTGCCAGGCGAAGAAGAAATTCATATTAGAGTACACACAATCGCGTCTCCTGTAGATTCTGTCGCGCGACCTTTATTACAAAATATAAAACAATATAATGGAAGTTTTGGTTGCAGCTTTTGCCTGCATGAAGGTATTCACATTGAAGTCGGTAAAGGAATGACAAGAGTATATCCTGGTTACGTAAAGGAACCGCGCACATTGCATCAACATGAAGTAGATTGTGAAATTGCTGTGCAAACTGAAACTACACCTCACGGTGTGAAAGGACCAACAGTTTTAATGCTACTACCGGTCTTTGATATTACATCTTTGTTTACACCTGATTATATGCATTCTGTTTTATTGGGAGTTACAAAAACTTTTACGGATGCTTGGTTTAACTCGTCAAATCACGAAAAAAACTGGTATATAGGAAACAAAGTAGATCTTATTGACGAGAAGCTGTTGCAAATAAAACCACCGTGTGAAATTACTCGTACGCCCAGATCTATTAATGAAAGAAATTTATGGAAGGCATCAGAATGGAAGAACTTCTTGCTCTATTACTCTCTTATTTGTCTACAAAACGTAATGCCTTTACAATATGTAAGACACTGGTTTCTTTTTATCTGTAGCATGCACATATTTCTACAAGAAAAAATCAATGGCGTAGATTTTTCGACGGCTAAAAATGCATTGAAAATGTTCGTGTTTAAAATAGAAAATCTATATGGCTTAGAATATTAGAAGTTTAATGTACATTTGTTATTACATATCCCAAAGTTTGTTAAACAATTTGGGGCTCTATGGACTACATCTACGTTTCCTTATGAACATTATAACGGAGTATTAAGGAAAATGTTTCGAAATTCGCAAGCTGTTCCGGAACAGATATGCAAATTATATATGAGATCAAAGCGCATTGAAAATTCATGTTTGAAAGTATTTTCAAGACCCGATTGTTTCGAAAATGCAAAAATTTTATATTATAAAATGAGTGAAATGTATCATTCAAAAAATTATCTAGAATATGAACCTTATTTTAAAATATTTGGAAAACCGGTTCAAAAAATGTTAACATTAATGGAGCAAACTTGTATAGAAGCTCTTTTACATGAAAATATATTAAACGAGTGTGATTGTTACAAACGTTTCATTTTTCGAAATGTATTGTGCCATGTCGAGAACTATGAAAAACTTCAAAGACGACAAAACAGTACAGTATTGCTACAGAATGGTATGTTTATAATAATAACCGGCATTTTTAATGTTCGTATTGTGCGGACAAATTATGTACGATGCGTTATTATTGGAAAGATTCTTAATCCTATTATTGATATGGAAATTTGTAAATCAAACAATCCAATACTTTCATCGAATCGTTTTTTTCACATTACTCGCATGACTGATTCTCTCATCGCTGTCTTTCCTGACATGTTATATGCCAAATGTGTAAAAATTCCATACAATAATGTAGATAATAAGTATTGCATTGTGCGCCTCGTAAATAATATTGAACGTGATTAATATATATACATATTGATATATATTATAAGATATATATATATATATATATATATGTATATACATATAAAATATATGTAATAATTGCAATTATATATATATATAAATATAAATTAAAAAAGATTATTATTTATATATATAATTTTTTTGTTATTAACCTCTTCTTTTACCTTTAAAACATTTTTTTTGTTACGACGCACTGATTAAAATATGCAATTTAGTGCACATTATTAGTAATACTCTCATTACTAATAAGGTAGGACGAAATGTTCAACTGTATACACTATACAGAATGTGCACTATTAGTTGGTTTAATATTGCAAACTTGTGCACACTATTAGTTCACACTATTCAATGATTGGTATGATAGCAGTGTATACTGTTAAATCTTTGTACTAGTGATATTTCAATAGTACGCACTATTACATTCTAATAATTCACATTGGTAATAATTAATAATTGTGTAGTGGACACTAGTGTTGCAATAATTATTACTAGTGTTGCAATAATTATTGCAGTAGTAATTACTGCTTGTAACTATTGGCGTTTAATAGTTACTATTATCATCCTAATAGTTACTATTAGCATTTCAATAGTTTCTTTCCGTACGGGTATATATAGTGTATGTAGTAAAAATATTTTCAATATATTAAAAAATTTTT
This sequence comes from Nylanderia fulva, assembly GCF_048542155.1. NCBI lineage: Eukaryota > Metazoa > Arthropoda > Insecta > Hymenoptera > Formicidae > Nylanderia > Nylanderia fulva. Next base: position 89,335 of record NW_028190298.1, read on the forward strand.
AAATCGCCGAAATATATTTTTTTATCATTTTTCTATATTCCAATATATATATATATATATATATATATATATTATAAAAAAATTGATATTAATATATTTGAACTCTAATTTACTGGATGATTTACTGAACATCCTTGCATTGATTATACATTACTCAACGTTCTTTCACGTTACAAGTATTTGGAGCAAATGATACAATAGCATCAATAATCAAAAAGAAATCAAGAATAATCAACATATCTCTTATATAATATATATATATATATATATATATATATATCAGGGTTGGGAAAGTTACTTTGTAAAAGTAACTAGTTACAGTTACAGTTATTTCATTGAAAAAGTAACTAGTTACAGCTACAAGTTACCGATTTTAAAAAATAACTCGTTACAGTTAGAGTTACTCTAAAAGTAACGAGTCGTTACTTTTTAGTTACTTTTTAAAAATAATTATATATTGTTTTAAATATAAGGAGCTTACATTTTATGCACAATTACAGTCAAGTATTTAAAAAAATTCTTGAATGTAATATTGATCGATTTGCTTGCGACTTTGCAAACATCAATGTATGAATGACCTTTATATACAACAGTAAAAATAGTTATAGTAAGTTACTAAATGGTAATCGCAAAGTCGCAAGCAAATCGATCAATTATTACCTTTAAGAATTTTTTTAAATATTTGACTGTGATTGGTCGATCTTAATTATGTGTTATATTATTTTATGTACACAAAATGAAAATTTTAGGTAAAAGATTAAATCATATGAAGATCCATATGCTACTGTTATCAAAATTTAATTTAATAATATAACGGCTACCATACTTAAACAATACTTTTAGCGCATGTTTCCAAAAAAAGTAACTATTAAAATAGTTACTAGTTACTAAAAAAATGTAACTAAGTTACAGTTACAGTTACAGATGAAGAAAAGTAACAAAGTTAAGTTATAGTTACCGAAAAAAAGTAATTGTAGCTGTAACTTCGTTACAAGTAACTCGTTACTTCCCAACCCTGATATATATATACCTTACACCTGGAGGGGGAATTGCTTTGTCTGTCGTGCTAAAAATCTGTGTCCAAGTTGGGTGCGAGAGAGAAAAATAGCTTTTAACCTATGCTCGCAATGCGCAAACGTAGATGACGTCACGGTGACGTCACGCTCACCGCGCCGTTTGAAACTAAAAATGTAATTGGTGCTTTCGCTAATTCGCGTTTGCGCATTGCGAACGAAGGTAACAATCTACCCTTCTCTTTCCTTAAAAACGTGGGTCTCTTTCGCACCCAACTTGGACACAGTTTTGCGCTCCTATTCCCCTTCCATATCTATATGTTCTAAGATATATACGCACATATGTGCATAAGCATATATAAAATTTACAAAAAGTAGGTACTTATTAGCCTTGCTACGCTACTGCCTTCTGCTACGGAAGGCGAGAAAGCATTTTCAGGCCGCATCTCGCGTATACCGGCACGGTAGAGAAACAAGGAGAACACGTGATTATCGGTCCTTGTCTCTCTACGGTGCGTTCGCGTGAGCAATGCAACGATTGTACGATGTACGTGTACAGACATGCACCATTGCATAAAACCCGAGAATTAGTTTCTCGGCGTTGGCAACACTGAAATCGGAGTTTCGCGTTGTCACCGCGCGAGGTCTCCAACATCAATTCGGAGTCTAGCCGGACGACCTGTCGACCCTTAACTTAGAATTAGACGTTTTTATCATTTTTCGTTAGTAATACCGGCATAGGAAATCTTCTAGTTGTAACTAGTCTAGGGACTAGCAACGCGACCAATCCAACATAACTAGCGCATATCTATAAATTACTAGTCGTCGCCATCTCTTACAACCCTAACGATATGAACGATAAATGCAAAATATAATCAATGTGTGCAAACCTATTAATCAATGTGTGAACCCTATAATCAACATGTTTTGAAATTGAGTAATCTTATTTATGAAATAGTTAAAATGATGAATCGTCTGAGAAAATATCTTAAAATCACACAATGGTGAATGAATTATAAAATTAATAAATTCTAATGACCGACTATTTGTCATAAAATATTCCATAAAATCTTTTTTTTTAATTTATAAGATAACGATGCGCCTCAATTGTAATTATATTTATGGAACCTTACTATCTTTATCACTATTATCAATAATTGAAACTACTCGGATTCTTGCAACTTAGTGTCAGAGATGTTATTTTCCTTTTTTCAATATATTCACATAAATAAGAATTCCATGAATATAACAACATTTCACCGTAACTATATAAGAATATACCACGTTGTGAAATCATAACTATATAATTTAGCAGTCATAACTTTATTTCATCATATTAAAATTGCAATAACTAGAATATAGCAGAGAATTATATAGAGAACGATTTCAGAAACGTATAAAGAGTAAGCTAGCAAGCGAACAATAGAACCCCAACGTGCGGCTACCACAGTATAACCATACCCAGTAGCGACAGTGAGCCATTTAAACGTGTCTCAAATCTGAGTGCGCATGTGCGAACTTATACCCTTAGCAACATGGCTGCCATCAGCTGCTGTAAGCGGGTTATTATATGTTGTGTAGTGCTAGAAATCGCGTAATAAGATAATTAGCTCGATAAATCTCGCTTAAAATTTAATTGTTTCCTCTTTACTCATTCGTGATGTCATCTGTGAAGAAAGGTGGATACAATTGCGCTATGAAAAATTGTAAAAATATTTCTAAGCGTAAACCTGGTCTCAGTTTTTTCTTTTTCCCAAAAAATCCAGATAGGTATATAAAACTAATTGTTATTAATAAATTTGTAATTTACAAATATAAATATATATAAATGTTAATTATATATCAAATATTTTCTTCCTAATATTTTGTGTATAAAACGTTTTTCAGAGCAAAATTGTGGTTGGAAAAATGTGACCGTGAAATTAACGTGTCACACATATATCGGACATAACTCGATTACGTGCTTTACAGCTTAATATATTTATATTTGTTTATAATATTTTATTTATATATTATATCTTTATATATTATTTTAATATTTTACTGAGACAGCGTTATCGAATATCTATAGTCATAACACGAATATCAAAATATCGAAGCATGTCGGATTATGCTCAATATGCGTGTAACTTCAAAAAATTGTAACAAAGATTTGCGCTGAAGATGGCCCAAAAGAAGGAGCCAAAACGTTCGCTTTTTTATTTTGTTTGTATGAATTATATTAGTATAGAATAAAGGTACGCGTTTTATTAATCTTACGCTTGCTCGTATTCAATTATTCCTATCCCGGTGTGTACATACATTTGAATCGTAGCGCCCGTTACCCTTAGCAATATGGCGGCATACCACGTGACGTTGCCGAGTTGAGACATACTACATCAAAGGTGCCGACGCTCACTGTCGCTACTGGGTATGGTTATACTGTGCGGCTACCGTTTGAACTTTCTTTGTCGCCCGGACCGTCCCCGATCTTGATACGATAAGCAACCCCGCGCCTTTCGGGATGCTAACACCTGCACGTCATGAACCTCGAGAATCAACAAATCATAGACTTTTACGACTTATTCTCTCTTAGATTTTCTCGTCGCCTATCACCTTATATAATCACGATAAATCCTCTTGACCATATTTGGTCAAAAAAAGAGCTCACTCGTTGCCTTCTCAGGATCCCTAAACCACCCCCTCTTTTATAAGAGAATTTATTATGATATCTTCTTAGAAAAGCGTTTTCGTGAGAATCCTCGCATCCGAAAATTCGCACACGACACCAAGATTTTTCGGTTTCGAGGGGTATATAAACCCTAGAAAATCTGGCTGGACGACATTTTATCATAGAAAAGTTACAGTGTACACTTTAAATTGTCGCTAGCCAAGAAGTGCAGCAACAATTTCGTACCATCCTAAAAGGATCATAACGCGAATCTCGGAATATATAACTTTGTCAACACTTAATCGCTGTAACCCCGAGTAAATTTGTAACTTGGTATATTGTTCAAGTCACGGGTTAGCCGTCGAACTCGCTGACTTCTTAATTCTTAATCGCGCACAATTTGTAACCGGGTTAAAGACGAATAAAGAACTTCAGAGCATCGTACAATCTAGTGTTTGATTTCGCCATAAGCACCCCACGACCGAGGTCCTTGCGAGGAAGCGAAGCTGGCCAGGCACACCACAGGTCTACGAAGAGTTCGTCGTCTTAAAGGTAGGAGTCTGTTAATCACACAGATCATCCAACACTCCAGCATACATAAAAATTCGGACGAGTTTCGAAGGTCGCGCAGATTTCCTTTAATCATTATCCAATCTTCTTCTAATCGCCCTATACATCAATATTAGATATTAGATTCTAACTTAAAGACAGATCTCCTGTTATTATCCTAATCATTTTCTTCATTTCCATTCTCGTATTTCTATCACCTCGAACTCTGAATATTGCACCAAAAGCCATTCTCCCACCAACTCCCTTAACCTCCGAGAAACCTATTGTCTATATCGCGCGCATTGCCTCCCTAATATAGATTGTTTCTTCAACCTCCGAGAAACCTATTGTCTATATCGCGCGCATTGCCACCCTGATATAGATCGTTTCCTCGCAACCTCCGAGAAACTATTGTCTATATCGCGCGCATTGCCGCCCTGATATAGATCGTTTCCTCAACCTCCGAGAAACCTATTGTCTATGTCGCGCGCATTGCCGCCCTGACATAGATCGTTTTCCTCAATCTTCTCCTTCCTAATAAAATGATACCAAGAGATCTATAATTTAACAAATATTATTTTGATATTTTTTATAGTTAATTGGACTCGGTTCAATTAACGCGATCTCCCTCAGTATATCCTCCTCTTTAGTATCCTTATATTAAATGATAACTATTTTCTTACTATTCTATAACGTATCCTAAATGAAAACATCAAACCGGAAAATCGCACGTCGGAATAAAAGAAATCACAGAGCTGGAAAAAAGGCTCGTACTAGCCGCGCTGAATCTACTCTACTTTGGCTCAGGCGACGGTCACCAGATAATAAACCTTGTGTCAAATCGTGTGAAAAAGTTACCTTTTCTCCGGAAACTATAAAAAGATTGAAGACTTTATCTATTCAACTAAATCTTGACAATAAGCCCGTAGCGAACAAAGGAACTCCCCCTCATATTGAGACCGATAATAAACCTTGTGTCAAATCGTGTGAAAAAGTTACCTTTTCTCCGGAAACTATAAAAAGATTGAAGACTTTATCTATTCAACTAAATCTTGACAATAAGCCCGTAGCGAACAAAGGAACTCCCCCTCATATTGAGACCGAAACCTCGATCAACCAATCTCTTAATTCCCTTGAATTCACGACTCCTGAACTACCAAGTTCAATCGATTCCTTAATAGAAGAAGCACTTAATTATTTTGATCTCAGAACTAACTTCCCAGAGTTATCACCAATCTCAGACATAGAAATTCCCTCTAACTCCGGAATAGAATCCTTGCCATACGAACCATCTAATATATTTAGTTCAGAAACCGATTCTTCAGAGCAGTTACTAATCACGGAATTACACGAATTAGTATCACAAATAGAAAGAAATAATTTACCGGGACAATTTTATCCTACGGACGAAGTACAAACAATAAAAGATCAATTCTCAGAACAGTTACTAATTGCAGAACTGTGTGATTTAGTATCACAAATAGAAGAGAATACTTCTCAGAAACAAACTCATCGTAAGGACTTGATACAATCATTAAAAGATCAGTGTCCAGACAATTTATTTGAAATCGATCAATATGCTAATTATCTAGATATTTAACTATTCTCCTAATGTCTACCTAAATACAATTGACGGGATTCAGCGGTAAATTAACAAATATATTAATACGACATTGATGCTATCTCTATCAGTACATTTTTCTTATTAATATCTCCCTGACAATATCCCCTTATTAAATTAGATACTTCACTTCCATTCTATGCCTCATAAGAACGCGAAAACAGAAGACCAAAGATCGAAAGAAACGTAATCATAGAGCAGGTAAAAAGGCTCGTGCTAACCGCGCCGCATCTACTTTACGTTGGCTCCAGCGACAAGCCCTTGACAAAACCCTCTTTACGGACGAAAGAACCTTCCCTGATACAAAGATCGAACCCTCAATTGAAGAGCTACCTAATTATTTTGTTATTAACGACGACATTTTCGAATTATCATTATTCACAGAACTGTGCAATTTAGTATCGGAAATAGAGGAGGAAATCTCCCAGGATCTAATAATATTCTTAGAAGAACAGTGTCCGGATATCTCATTTAAAATCGATCAATATGCTAGTTATTTAAATTTTTGAATCATTTCTCAAATGTCATCAGAATTTACTATTGAAGAAAATCGGAAATTAATTAACGAAGAAATTCATACAATAATAAGTATAATTATCGCCCGTCGCCTTCTAAAACAGACGTTTTAGAGGGAAACATCGATTTAGACCAATTTCTCGTCTGTTTAGATAACATTCCAGATCCATTGCACACGATAAACGCGAGACTTCGCGTAATTTAAATAATTGTTTAATAATAGGACCCTATGAGGGATTCTCAAGACCTTAAATTTGAGAGTTATATTATATTTTCGCTATTGAATTTATTAATTAACAACTATTTAAATGGAAAAATTACAGTCAATTAATTGATAAATTCATTAGATAGTTTAGAAAGAATTGCTAGTAGAAATCCCTTTTTCACTAGTAACTAGAATTCCCCATCCCCAACGTCCCAACACTCGTTCCCTAGTTCCACAGTATAGTCCGTGCTCTCGGCGTCCCTGAGGTATAGCCGGTGTAAGCAGGTTGCCTCATAAAAAATAGAGAGCGCTCCATTCTTTCTAGCCTAGGAATAAAGAGAGTAGAAAGGTCACTAGGACGTGACAACATCAAGCACTTGATACGCGTATCAAATAGTAAATTACTAGTAAATTGGTTCAGTCATTGGCTGACCAGAGGGTAGATTGTGTATCTTGGGTGAGTTGCTCACGAGGTGAAAATTACAAAAGTGAGGAAATTTACTAGAGTACCCACGGTATCATTTGTCGATATCTAGTAAATCTTTTTATTTTTGTAATTTTCATCTCGTAAGCAAACTCACTCAAGATACACAATCGACCTCCAGTTCAAATACACTAATTGATACGCGTATCAAATGCTTCATGTAAACTAAGCCAATATATTTACGTATGATACGCGATTAACAGATTATGTCTTCTATTCCGTTTCCGGTCCGTTCCGTAAAATGTTTGCCATGGGGAACCCATACTACAAAAAACGGAATGAAATTGAACGGAATCAATCTGATTGGTTAGTCTTCTATCTAGTTTTATTTCCGTTACCGTTCCGTTCCGCTATTTCTTCCTTCATCGGGATGCATTCTAGCACTTCGTACAACACACATCGACATACAACACACATAACTTTGTGGCCTCAAAATGGCTGTTCATGCGAGGACCTTCCTTCCCCTCCCATCGTTCATCTACAGACTTTGGTTGGATCCACAAATAATATATAAAAATACATTATGTACTATATATAATAATATTTAAATATATATTTATATATACAAATAAATATATATAATATACATATATATTTTTTATATTTTAATCTATATATATATATATATATATATATATATGGGCTGTCCGGTAATTGTCGCCTTAATCGTCGAGATAGATAAAGCGAGTTAAACCGAATAGGAAAGTCCTCTACCGTTTTGCAATTTTCGCAATAATTATTGAGTTATTAAATAAAAAAGATCAGCCAATCCACGCGAATAGAAGCGCGCGACGAGAAGAAACGTCCCACATCACATCGAAATCTTGTAGAAGTCTAAAAGATGTCTTATTAAAGAAATCTTTAAGACATTTCTAAAAGATGTCTTCTAGATATCTTTTAGATGTCTAAAAAGATTTTGATGAAGATGTCTTTGTAGAATTTCTAAAAGATATCTATTATACATCTTAAAGATATCTCAAACATTAAAATTTTTAAAATGAATATATATATATATATATTTTTTTACAATTTAATTTTAAAACAAGTGTTATATATGTAACATATATTACATAATTTAAATCAACCGGGGTTACATTTCTATTATAAAGCATATATATTTTTCGACTCTAGAGGTTCGCATCTAACCCAACCTCTTTTTATTTCTCACTAGCAGAAAACATACACGATATCTATATAGCTTTCCGATTCACGCATGATGCGTATGAATGAATGACAAAAGTGTTAGGGTGCCGTCACATGAGGCGTAACTTGCGTACGCGTAACTTGCGGTAACTTACGCCGATCAATCACATCGTCTCATTTCAGTATCAGCTTTTGTCTAGTTATTTTATGCTTTGTACGCTGTTATCGTTACGCCGAATTCAATTTCTGGTGGAAGAAACGCTGATGCGTATTTGTAAAAAAAAAAATACAACTCTATTTGTGCGTTCTTCTAAGACTAAAGACAAAGAAGAAGTTAATTTTAATCCATCTATACCTATACATTAATAAGATAAACAAGAATAATCAAATAAGGGTAAGTTAACAAAAATCTAATTTATTATATAAGCTTTAATAGCGTTCGATTAAAAACAGTCTACTGCTCACGACATGTGATACAAAATTTCAAGTTTAAATTGTATATTATAGTAGGTCTTCGTACTTTTTGCATTTGAAATCTGTTTTCTCTTTCTCTAATATTTAACATATATTGATTTCTTGCTTTACATGCATAAATTTTTGAGAATTTTGAGCAATATGAACATCATAATGCATTATTTTCTACATTGCATGTTTAAATCTTTTCAACACAAATGCGGGTATTGTGGATGGTTGTTCCAATTTTCTACTAATTTTGTCGAACATGAATGCTTCAAGCATTATTTATTAGACAAAAAGGACATCTGCATTAATCTTTTTTATGGGACCTAGGAGATTAAATTTAATATGATTATTAGAAATACAATAGATTATTACCGTAAAAATGCTGCAAAATACTAAGCTATCCTGCATCGATTACTTCTCGTCTTCTATATAGGTTTGTTCTTTATTGCCGAACTTTCTGCACTAGTGTACACTAGTGACACCGAAGCGTTCTGTATTGCAGTGCAACGTAGAACAAACCCGTTCTTTATCGCAGTGTAATCAAGTTCAGTGCAATACCCACACAACACATGGACGTAATTACAACATAATTTGGATGTCCGAAGCGAGCACCAAGGACATCCGATGGACGTCCCGTGTACATCCTGTGGATGTATTAAGGATGTCCTATGTTCCGCCTAACAACATCCATAGGCTATAAATGGGACGTCCAGCGGATATCCTTAGTGCTTACTACGGACATCCAAAGTATGTAATTATGTGGATATAATGACTGCATTCAACAGAAAAAGAGCACAATGGCCAGTATTCATAGTCAGATCTTATATTTAAGATCGTCTTAAGATCTCGTTCAACCAATCAAATGACGTTATACGGCTATTTGATTGGTTAAACGAGATCTTAAGACGATCTTAAATATAAGATCTGACTATGAATACCGGCCAATGAGTGCTTATTAATTCTTTAATGTGATTAGTTTCTATGTTTAGATCCAACGAAGAACTAAAGGAAATAATCACATTAAAGAATCAACAGTCGCCGCATGAGCTGCTTTTTCTGCTGAACGCAACAAATGTTTCAATAATGCTCATTGAAAACTATTAAGACCATATTATATATTTAGATAGTTAGAATTTATTTAAATCAATAAAATACATGTATATAATTTTTGCAATATTATCTTAAGTATACTACTTTCAGCATTATAACCAGTAGCTCATCAAAATTATCAATATGTTTATTTATAAAATTTATGTTAGTGTAACAAAAACAAAATAATATATTACTGACGTGCTATTTTTTATATGTTCACGCAGTTTACTTAGTATAAAAAAAATTAAAATAAAAACTCCAATTAAAGTGTTCAAAGTTAACGTATACAATTATGTGTAAATTTTTATAAACTTTCAGTGTTTTTTGTCAATTTAAATTCCTTTATCATTTCTAGAGTAGTAAAATATGAAAATAACCCATGCATTACTGTTTTCAGAATTCTAGAGTACGTTATATAGTTCAATTTTTACATCTATGAAAATTTTATCATAGAAAATTTTTAATCAACACAAACTGTAAAATCTGAGGTTATGATTGTTGTCATTCAGTAGTATTTTGGCGGTGCGTCACTGACTTACACAGAATCCGGTATTATTGATATTTTCACTAAGACTTTTCTATATATTCTCTGCAATAAATATCTCTTTGTTCAATAACACGAGGTATGAGAGATACGAGCGGCACACGAGAGCACGAGCACGAAACATGTTGTGACACGTGAAAACCCGGCCGACCAGGACATGCGCAGCGCATTGCGCACTAGCGCCTAAAATTATCAGGATTAAAAGTCACTCTAAAAAAAATTGTAAAAAATAAAAATTATTGTAAGAAAATTATAATTAATAATAATAATAGAATTAGAATCTTCAGCTCAGACGTCCTCACAGAACTAAACGGAGGATGTCTACAGGACATAAAATAAACGTCTTATTTTGGATATAAAAAGACACAACCAAAATTTATATGTATTAAACAAATGTTATCGATAAAAATTAAGTTTTCAACTACAGGGTATACATATACTCGATATATTGTAAGATGTCCGGAATATGTCTTTTTAAAGTCCTACAACTGTCCATCGCAGTTGAAATTTTAACAGGACGTCCGACTAACGTACTTTGGACGTCCCACAAATGGGGACATGTGAGGACATATATCGGACGTCCGAATAACGTACTTTGGACGTCCCACGAATGGGGGACATGTGAGGACATATATTGGACGTCCAAAGGACGTACATGTGTTGTGTGGGATAGTTCAGTGTACTCGCTGCCCTAGGTCTGAAGCAGGGTCAGGCAGTGCAGTGCAAGGACCGAGTAAGTAAAAATGGCCGAAAACATAAATATAAATAAAGTATAATCACAACAAATTATAAATATTAAATAAACTTATTAAATATTTAAAAAATGGGAATAATAATCTATTTAAGTAGTTAGGTAGCTAAACAGCTAGGTTTATTTATTGTTTGTAAATTGGATGTAACATGTGTAACTCATAAAAATCTACAAATAAAAAATTATACTTACTAGGTTAGTTTACATTAGATTAAATTAATTTAAAAAAAAAATTAATTTTTTTATAATATAATAATATATTGCATATAAAATACATACCATCGTCATCGTTACGCATAATAGGTTGAAATGGAAACAACATATTATTTTCTTCATCATCAGAAGAATCAAATAAATCATTTAAGATCATCGCCATGTTGATTATTACACTGACGCGTTCTTTATACTTGCTCACAAATAACATGTCCTGCTTGCACTAGTTCCGTTCAGTGCAGTGCAGTATGAACTCAGTGTAGCAATAAAGAACAAACCTTATATATTTCGTTTATCTTTTATCTTTTATCGTTTATCGTTTATCTTTTATCTTGTCACTTTGCTAGCCATTTTAAATGTGCGCGTTTTACGGAACTCAAAGCATCGGTTCCCCATGAAGCGTATTATTTGGGACGCGTAGGTTACGAAAACCAATCACAAGTCCTATTTAGCATTTCTGTTAAAGCATACAACGGAAACTCTAATCTACGATTAATTGTATTAGTTACACGTTCTGCGCAATACGTTCTATGTGAATGCCGTCCTTCAGAATAGCGTAACCACGGCGTATCTTTTATTAAATCACTAGTATAAGAGTTTTAACAAGGCTCTGTAATATAAATATAAATTTAACGTATAAGACGGGCAACAAGAGCCAAATCGCGGATGACAATGCGTTATCCTAACGAAACTAAATAATTTTCCGTTAGAATTAAATACCGGTGCACAAGGCACCAAATTTTTACTTGGACACGGCCAAGATTTTAAATATGAAATAATCTCATATTTGAGATTTAATTTCAATACCCCCTTTTAACCCCCCTACGGAAAATAAATAAATGAATGCAAGAGAAAAATATAGATCCGAAAATCGCTGAATCGGGAATCGAACCCGAGACCTTTCGCTTGCCGGGCGACTGCTCTTCCAGCTGAGCTATTCAGATCCTTTCGATTCTATACTATAGAATAGAAGATACTAAGTATAGAATCGAAAGGATCTGAATAGCTCAGCTGGAAGAGCAGTCGCCCGGCAAGCGAAAGGTCTCGGGTTCGATTCCCGATTCAGCGATTTTCGGATCTATATTTTTCTCTTGCATTCATTTATTTATTTTCCGTAGGGGGGTTAAAAGGGGGTATTGAAATTAAATCTCAAATATGAGATTATTTCATATTTAAAATCTTGGCCGTGTCCAAGTAAAAATTTGGTGCCTTGTGCACCGGTATTTAATTCTAACGGAAAATTATTTAGTTTCGTTAGGATAACGCATTGTCATCCGCGATTTGGCTCTTGTTGCCCGTCTTATACGTTAAATCACTAGATTACACTAGAATACGCAGGTTACGCTTAACGCAAGTTACGCCTCATGTGACGGCACCCTAACCCCGGTTGATTTAAATTATGTAATATATGTTACATATATATTATAACTTTTGCTTTAAAATTAAATTGTAAAAAAATATATATATATATATATTTCTTAAAATATTCATTTTCCGATAGTCTTATTTTACATGCACCGACCAATCAGGGCAAAGTCCAAGCATGATCCAGCTAGTCAAGACAAGATCCGGACACGATCCAGCCAGTCAAAACAAGATACAAACACGATCCATCCAGTAAAGACAAGATACGAACACGATCCAGCCAGTCAAGGCAAGATACGAACACGGATCCAGCCAGTCAAGGCAAGATACGAACACGATCCAGCCAGTTAAGGCAAGATACGAACATGATCCAGCCAGTCAAAGCAAGATCGTTGATTGTTCTGTCAACTAAAGTAAGATCAAGAAGAATCCTGCCACCGAAGGCAAAATCGAGAATGATCCAGTCAAAAAAATTTATCGAATCAATTGTTCGAAGTTGTCTCCATTGGCTTGGATACATAATGTCAATCTATCTTGGAAATGTCTTACTGTCTTGAGTAACATATCGCGCGTTATCCTTCTGCAAGCTTCTCGTATCCTTTCTATCATATTTTCTCTCGTTGTAGGCGTTTGCTCATACACGACATTTTTCAGATATCCTCATAAGAAAAAGTCGGGCGACGTCAAATCAGGAGATCGTGGAGGCCACGCGACGGATGCATCTTGTCCAATCCATCTGCCATTATACGTTTCATTCAGGTAATCTCTCACACATCTTGTATAGTGAGGTGGTGCGCCATCGAGTTGTATCCATAACCTCTGGCGTGTTTGCAGGTCAACGTTTTCAAATAATTGTGGTAAGTCATCTCTAAGAAATGCCAAAAAGTTTTCCCCGTTGATATTTCCGTCAAAGAAATAGGGACCAATCAAATACCCATTCACAATCCCGCACCAAACATTAACACTCCAACGATTCTGATTATCTATTGGTCTATGCCAATGGGGATTAACATCTGACCAATAATGACAATTATAAATTAAGATAAATAATAATCCTTAAGGTTGCCAGTAATAATTAATAAAAAACCACTCCTCAATGTTTAAAGTCGACCAGACTGGCAATAATTTATTATAAATAATTATTTGAAATACAACAACAACGTTTCGGCTGTCATTGCAGCCCTTTTCAAGTACATCTATAAAAAGTTCAATCAAAATAATTATAATTTAATACACTTATTCGCAACAATTAATTATACATTTAAATACAAAAATGTGTTACATACCAAATTTAAAACAGTAAATCAACTTCTATGCAAACTACCGACAATGTTAACGCTTGTTTTGATGAACAATGTAAGACTGACAGAAGTAAGCACATATTAAATAGATGTTAACTGTTCACAAGAATCTTAGTTACTAAGCGTTAAGAAGATAGAGACGAAACTAAATGTGTCTTTCGTAATTTAAATCGTCATAATAAAGTCAAATAAATAAAAATAAATAAATAGGTGGATATAAAAATAAAAATAAAATTAAAAGTAAAAATAAATATAAAACGACTTAAATAACGTCAAGAACACGATCATAAATACCACTGAAATTCTCCGTATCTTTCTGTAAATTAATACTTTTTCCTTGTTTTTTTATGTAAAACATTTCTGCAATTTCTCTTTTTCTTGTCTGTTTTTCCTCATGCAGAATCACCGGAGAATCCCAACGGAACTCATGATCGTTGCAAGTCCGATGTAAACTAATGACAGAATGCAATGTCTTGTCTTTTTTTATGTTATTTCTATGTTCTTTAATGCGCGTTTCTAAATGTCTCTTTGTCTGTCCTATATAAGCCGAATCGCAATTCGCACAATCAATTTTATAAACAACATCAGTTCTTTTTAAGTTTTCGATCCCATCTTTACCTCTTTTTATCAACGTGTCCAATTTTTTTGGGACAGTATACAAAGCATCAATTCCACTTTTATTGATGCAACGCGTAATATTCTCGCTAAGATCTTTAATGTAAGGTAACACAATGCAATTTCGCGTATCAAATTTATTTCGATTGGGCGAGTTGAGATTACTGCCAAATTTAATCGCTCGAAGTCTTTTATTGATGTTTTTGTTAATAATTGTTAACGGGTAACAATTATTAATAAGGATTCTTTTGATTAAATTAATATTTTCTTTATGAAAAATAGGGTCAGCGAGTAAAATAGCCCTATCAACTAGGCTTGTAATCACGCTAATTTTATATCTCATAGGATGATTTGACAGAAAATTAATATAGCGGCCTGAAAACGTAGGCTTTCGGTACCAATTAGTCGTCAATCTACCACCGATACGTATAACGTTCGTATCCAAAAAACTCAGAGAACGATTTTTCTCTAGTTCGAACGTAAACTTAAGTCGAGTGTGGAAACCATTGAACACACGAAGCATATCCTCAATTTTTCCTTTCGGAATAATTGAAAAAATATCATCGACGTACCTAAAATAACAATAGGGGATACGCGAAATTGCATTGTGTTACCTTACATTAAAGATCTTAGCAAAATATTACGCGTTGCATCAATAAAAGTGGAATTGATGCTTTGTATACTGTCCCAAAAAAATTGGACACGTTGATAAAAAGAGGTAAAGATGGGATCGAAAACTTAAAAAGAACTGATGTTGTTTATAAAATTGATTGTGCGAATTGCGATTCGGCTTATATAGGACAGACAAAGAGACATTTAGAAACGCGCATTAAAGAACATAGAAATAACATAAAAAAAGACAAGACATTGCATTCTGTCATTAGTTTACATCGGACTTGCAACGATCATGAGTTCCGTTGGGATTCTCCGGTGATTCTGCATGAGGAAAAACAGACAAGAAAAAGAGAAATTGCAGAAATGTTTTACATAAAAAAACAAGGAAAAAGTATTAATTTACAGAAAGATACGGAGAATTTCAGTGGGATTTATGATCGTGTTCTTGACGTTATTTAAGTCGTTTTATATTTATTTTTACTTTTAATTTTATTTTTATTTTTATATCCACCTATTTATTTATTTTTATTTATTTGACTTTATTATGACGATTTAAATTACGAAAGACACATTTAGTTTCGTCTCTATCTTCTTAACGCTTAGTGACTAAGATTCTTGTGAACAGTTAACATCTATTTAATATGTGCTTACTTCTGTCAGTCTTACATTGTTCATCAAAACAAGCGTTAACATTGTCGGTAGTTTGCATAGAAGTTGATTTACTGTTTTAAATTTGGTATGTAACACATTTTTGTATTTAAATGTATAATTAATTGTTGCGAATAAGTGTATTAAATTATAATTATTTTGATTGAACTTTTTATAGATGTACTTGAAAAGGGCTGCAATGACAGCCGAAACGTTGTTGTTGTATTTCAAATAATTATTTATAATAAATTATTGCCAGTCTGGTCGACTTTAAACATTGAGGAGTGGTTTTTTATAAATTAAGAGTTTAACAAGGCTCTGTAATATAAATATAAATTTAAAGATATAAGACCGGCAGTAAGAGCCAACTCGCGGATGACAGTGCGTTATCCTAACGAAACTAAATTTTTCGTTAGGATTAAGTATCTGTGCACAAGGCACCAAATATTTTACTTGGTCACGGCCAAGATTTAAAATATGAAATAATCTCATATTTGAGATTTAATTTCAATAACCCTTTCACCCCCCTACGGAAATAAGTAAATATTTGGTGCCTTGTGCACAGATACTTAATCCTAACGAAAAATTTAGTTTCGTTAGGATAACGCACTGTCATCCGCAAGTTGGCTCTTACTGCCTGTCTTATATCTTTAAAAATGACAATTATGCCTATTTAGCTTACCATTATTTTTAAATGTCGACTCATCAGAGAACATGATAAAATTGAAAAAATTTGGTTCAGCTCTGATCATTTGTTGTGCTCATTGACAAAATTGGATACGCAATTGCATATCTCTTTGAGCAAAAGGAAGGTGGGGAGCGTTCTCCTCCTTTTGCGAGAGAGTCCTCTTGCAGAAGGAGGAGGCGGAGAGAGAGAGAGAGAGGGCCGGGAGAAATTCCCGGCTCTCAGAGGGGGAAGAAGGAGGGAGAGAAACAGAGGACGAGGACGGGCACCCTCTTTTCCTGCCATCGGCGAGCTTGCTCGCCTGTGGTGGCGGAAATCGGGGGGGGGCACGCCTCCGACGGAGAAAATAACAGGAGGGATGCGGATGGGCCCTCTCCTTCCCCGGCGCCGGCGGGCTTGCCCGCTGGTGGTGCCGGGGGTGGGGGGGGGACCAGCTTCCCAAAGAGGGCGAATAGCCGGGGAGGAGGAAGACGGGGGCGGGCCCTCTCTTTCCGCGCCATCGGCGGGCTTGCTCGCCTGTGGTGGCGGGGACCGGGGAGGGTTCGCCCCGCACATACCCGCGGCTGACATAGACGCGGGATGAGGTTGTCGGGGGGGGGGGGCTGGGGACACCTAAGTCCCGGGGCCCCTCCCCCAAGACCTCTCCAGGTGCGGGGGCGCGGGCGCGTCGCCTTGTTTAGGCGGGGCTGGCGCGGTCGCGCCCCCGAACGGGCAATCCCCCCGGTTGCGGCCGAATCCTGACTCCCAAGGGAGTGGAAGGAGCCGCAGCCGGGGGGACCGAGGGGGGGGTCGCTCGTCTGCGGGGTCGGGCCTTGCCCGGTCTTGTTGGCTGCGATTCCTCCTCTCATGGACGTAGATGCGGCGGGAGGGCCCTCTCACCGAGAGCCGTGATGCACCGATGGCAGGGCATTAACGCCGTAGAGGGCCCCCTTCCTCTTCAGGGAAGGGTCTCACAGGTGAGGGCCTTCAGGGTGAATGCCGAATCCCCCATTTTCCCTTTGGGAGGGGGAGGAAACACCACTCTGGAGGCGGGGGGCGATGGCTCGAGCGGGAGCTCTCGAGCCATGGCCCCGCCCCCCAAACTCTTTGGGAGGGCGCGGCGTGGGGCCAGGTGTTCGCCCTGCGCCGCAACCGCGAGGGAACCGCACAGTCATTGACTGTGCGGTCGGGGAGGGGTCTCGGCCGCAAGGTCGGGGCAGCTCCCCGGAGACGGCTTGGCGGGGGGGCGGCGAGACGGCATGGTATACCGCATCCTCGCCGTCCCCTATCCAACGCCCGAGGTGGACACCCGCTGGGGTTTTAGTGCGGTAGGTCTTGGGCCCCCTGGTCGAACTATTTGTGGCTCGATCAAAGGGAACAAGGAGTTCCACATAACCCTCACCCCTACCCGGGGGTGTACGGTACCATGATGGTTTTCCCAGCGACAAAAAAAAAACAAAAAAAAGGGGGAGGTCATGTGCCCCCCCCCCTGTGGGGTACAGGTCTCGCGCACCCGGGGGTCTCGAGCTGGTGTGTGTGTTTATGTCGGGGGCGCTGGATCAATGATTCCACAGGCCATGTCGACGGGGACTTCGGTCCCCGGCAGGGTCTCCCATGTCGAACGGGCTGTGGGTGAGATCTGGTTGGCTCCCGATATTGGGTGAATATGTGTGTTGATGGATGGGCCTGGTGGGGCCAAAAGGGCTTAGGCCCGCCACCCTTGGAAGGCCACCAAGTAAAAAACCAAAAAACAACATGAATGGGGCGGAATAAGAAAAAAACCGCTACCGGCCCAGACAGGTCGGATATGTCAGGGCCCGGCGGGGAGGGGGGTATAGTCCCGGCCCCCACCCCGTCGTCATCACACGACAGGCGTGAGGTAGGAGGGAGGGAGCCTGCGACTCCGATGGAGACGGAGTCGCAGGTTCTTGGGGTCGAGAGTCAGGCGCCTATGCTGCCAGGGCCTCGATTATGTGAGGGAGGTAGCTCCATGGTGGAATGAGGCAGGTGCCAAAATGTCCACCGTGGAGCTATTTCGTAGGTCTGTCCAGGGGTGGGACACCATACAGGAGGAAACGCAGGCCTTTATCAAGAACATTAACAAGGTCCTGAAGAAGGAGGAAGGCGTGGACTCGGTGAAAAACTGGGTGAGAGTCTACACCGAGGCCGTAATGTACTGGGCGCAGGAGCACACGTGGATCGCCTCCGATCTCACGCGTCGCGAATGCGTCCGGTACGGAGAGGAGGCGGCTAAAAAGGCTGCAGCGGTCTCTGGTTGCGGAGGTGAATTCCGCAATCAGGGAACCCAGACAAAGAAGGTAAGCGAGGCGCCTGTCGGAGAGACTCCTCTGCCAGGGGAGCTGATGACCAGGCTCGAGGACATGTCCTCGAGACTGGCTGCCGGCTCGGACCGGCTAGAGTTGATTGAGAGGCGCCTCGCCAGGATGGAGGCCGGTCGGGACAGGAAGGAGGCCCGGACGGCCCGGAGGGTTCCCAAGGAGGAGTGCCGGATGGAAATCGGCACGGGAACGGACACGGAGATAGAGACGGGGACGGGGACGGACGAGACGACGACGGACAAGAGGAAGACGGGGACAGAGGGGACATGGGCGAGGGTGTTGGGGAGGAAGAGGGGAGCGGGAGAGAGGAGAAGGAGCCGGGGGGAGGGGGAGACTGCCTCAGGAGGCAGCAAGAGAGGAGGGGGCAAAGTTGGCGGCGAGGCGACTGTCGCCAACGTCATGGGGGCGCCGAAGTGCTACCGGTGCCTGTGTGTTGGGCACACATGACGCCGGTGCACCTCGGCGGTGGACAGGGGTAGTCGCTGCTACCGCTGCGGCTCCCCTGGCCACAATGTGGTGGGGTGTCTGTCCGGCCTTAGGTGTCCACTTTGCGTGGACTTTCGACGGCCGACCAGGCACCGACTCGGGGGTCCGGGGTGTCTTACGACACCCCCGACGGGATCGAAAGAAGGAGGCGTGCCTTCTCGGTCCCCCCCGTCGCCGGCTGTCGTGCGCATGGGCGGGGCAGTCGGCGGCGGTGGGGGGCGGGGGGCTCGCCACATACCGGCATCGTTAATCGATGCCGGATGAGGGAATCGGGGGAGACATGGGAGCGCCTAGGCGCTCCCCTCCCTCCCCTCCCTCTGGGAGGGAGGGACCCCACCGGTTGCGGGTGAACTCTGATCCCTAACGGGGTGGAGGGAGGCCGCGGCCGGGGGGGTCAGGAATGAGGGGGGGCCACGTGTCCCTGGCGGGCGAGCATTGCCCTCCTGTTCGGGGCGCCTGGGCCCCTCTCAAGGACGGAGACGTGACGTGTGGGGCCCTCTCACCGGGAGCCATAAGGCACCGGTGGGAGGGCAACACCGTCCACGGAAGAGGGTTTCTCTCCTTCTGAGAGAAGCCTCCTGATGAGGGCCCCCTCAGTGAACCGCCGAACCGGACCACTTTTTTGGGGGTCCGGGGGTTGCAACACTGAGGGAGCGAGGGGCGATGGCTCGAGCGGGAGTTCTCGAGCCATGGCTCCGTCCCTCAAACTCCTTGAGAGGGCGCGGCGTGGGGTCGATGTCGCCCTGCGCCGCAACCGCGAAAAAGCCGTACAATGACAGGGGGGAGGGTGTCGCCTTCCGCGGCACCCTCCCAAGAAGGGATAAGGCGGGGGGGGGCGGCTAGACGGCATGGGATTCCAGCATCCTGGCCGTCCTCTGTATAACGCCCGTGAAGGACATCCTCTGGGGTTTTAGTGCGGTAGGTCCTGTCCCGGCTCTCCGGCTCGCCGATTCCGACTCTCCGGCCCGCTACGGCGGACCGGCCAGGCGGGGCAGGGAGTTCCACATAACCCCCGCCTCTACCCGGAGGCGGAAGGTACCATGAGGTTCCCCAGAATTACAAAAAAAAACAAAAAAAAAACAAAAAAAAAATGGTACCACTCACCTCCGGGTAGAGGTGAGGGTTATTCCCTCAGGGGCACTACAGACTCATCCCTGTAGTGTACGGGTGTCGCAATCCCGAGGTACCCGAGCTGGAGTGCGTGCGAAGGATGAATGGGGCGTGATGGGCGTGCAGGCCCTAAAAAGGACTTGTCCACTGCACTAGGTGAAGGAAAACACCGAAGATAACACCCGGGGGGGAGGCCCCGTTAGCCAGGCAAGGCAATCTCCTAAGGGGAAGGAAAACCCCCGACAGAAAAAACCAATTTTTCTTGTTACAGATGGAAATGTCAGACAGGAAAAGAGAAGACTTCCCAGGGTCGGATACTGGGAACCGGCGTGGGGGGGGGGGGGGGTGTAGGCCTGGCTCCCCCCATGTCGTCATCATACGACAGGTCGTCTGTGGTTTTGCCGGCTGGGGCCACAGATGAGGAAGTGACAGTGCCGTGTGAGCTTGATATAGACGAAGTGGAGGATCAGCTCATCAAGGTGGACATAAAATTGGAGAGTTTAGAGCAGGGTGTCGACCCGAGTGAACTTGTGGTCGATGTTCACCGGCTACTCCAAGAAAAGGACATTTGCGAGTTTCGGTTTCTTGGTGTGTACAAAAAACTTGCCAGGAATACCGAGAGATTCTTGTTGGACTGTGTAAATGGCGAATCTCCGTTTTGCCATTTACATAAGTGCGTGCGGTCTTTTGACCCTATCGAACTCAGTGACTCAGAGGTGAGTGGGTCCGGGGAGTCGGGGAGGGTCTCTTCTTCAGAGATTCCCTCGCCGGAAAAGATTCGTGGTGAAAGTGACGGTGAGTGTGAACCGGGGGTGAGCTTCATCACGGTCTCCTCGCCGAGTTCACCGGAGGACGATGGGAGAGATGCAGACTTCCAGGTGTTGGACAAGCGGCTGCTAACTGGAAGGAAGCAGTACCCCCGCAAAAATACTGGAGGTAAGTGTGCCGGACGCACTAAGCGTGGTCGCCCCAAAACAACTGGGGACTATGTAAATATCGCGGAAGCCAAGGAGCGTGTCTTACGTGCAGAAAGGCAGGAGGTCCTTTTGAAGGACCTCAATAGACTTTTGGATCCGAGTTTAGGACCAAACCTCACCGCAGTGGGAAGGGAGAATATCCCCTCGGATGAGGTCTTTAGGTCCAGCCTTGTGAGAGTCACCAATTTGGAGCTCCGGAGGTTGGCCGGGTTGTCTGCCACACAAGTGGAGAAGGCATCCGATGTCACTGGTCTCGATGAGGTCGTGGCCAGGGATCTTCGGGTGTCTTTAATGAGGCTTGTGGGTATTTTCGATGAGATGGCCAAGCGGGTCGTCGCTGAAACGGATCCACAGACTGAGGCACTGAGGACCGAGAACCTGGGACTGCGGGATCGGATCGCGGCTTTGGAGCGCGATCGAGATAGGGTTGAGGCGGAGATGGCGAGCTTTCGGGCGGCCATTCCGCAGTTGGAAGCGGAATACTTTTTTGGCGATAGGGGAGCAAGGAAGCGACCTTGTCCGGCATCATCTCCGGGATCGCCGTCGGGACAGGTGATGACGGAGACGGTTTTGGCCGGGAGTCATCCCGTCACTATGGAGGATCTGTCGTCCATACTGGATAGGCGTTTTGCCGACCTTAGGGTCGACATATCTGCTGCCGTGTTGGCTAATATTAAGCCTTTGCTCACTGGGCGGGCTGGGGACTCTTCTCCGGAAGTGATCCCCAGGCGTGCGCCCAGGGCAAGCGTTGTCGGTGTCCGTGGGCCATCGGCTGGTCCCGTGGCCGGGGGCTCTGCCGCCTCTGCTCTTGCAGAGGCTTCGGTGGATGCCTCTGCCCCCGGGGCTAGTGCAAGGGGTAGGCGTCGTCGTCGTCGTCGTAGGGGGCCCCCTGTTAAGAGGATCCCTTCTTCGGGTACTTCCGCTCCAAAGAAGAAGAGCCGAATTCCTCCCCCTTCCTCTTCGTCGGTGATTTCACTGACGATCGGGAGGGGGGGTCAGGGTAAGTCCTATGCCTCGGTCCTTTCGGAGGCCAAAGCGAAGGTCGACCTGAAGGAGTTGGGCATTAGTACAATGCGGATGAGAACAGGGGTAACTGGCAGCATCCTGCTGTCAGTCCCTGGCAAGGAGTCGGCTACAAAAGCAGATGCTTTCGCGCTTAAGCTGAGGGAAGCTTTCCCTGAAGCGGGGGATGTCCGAGTTGGTCGCCCCTCTCGGATGGAAGATATCCGCCTGAGGGGGTCAATGGTCTTTGCGAAGCGTGAGAAGATCTTGGAGGAGGTAGCGTTGTTTGGGGGATGTCGGGCTGAAGACCTAAAAACCGGTAAGATTAGGTTATTTACAGGTTCAAGTATGGGGACAATGTGGATCCGTTGTCCCGCTAGAGTGGCACGTAAGTTGCTGGTTGCAAAAAGGCTTACTTTGGAGGGGGGGTGGACGACGCTAGATGTTAGTCATCTGGCTCGCCGTCCCCTCCAGTGCTATCGGTGTCACGAGTTTGGCCATTCAGCCAACAACTGTGGCGCCGATGCGGATCGGAGTGGCCTGTGTTACCGGTGTGGTTGCTCGGGTCATAGGGCGGCCGACTGTGTGGCGCCGCCCCGATGTTTCTCGTGCGGTTCGAGGGGAAAGCCAGCGGGACACCGCTGCGGGTCGGCTGCATGCGCTCGCGTGCGCGTCCCTCCCAAGAGGCGTCGGGAGGGTACGCCTTCTTCCGAGCGCGCGCAGGCTCCGGGGCGTCCTGATGGGGGATCTCCCGAGAGCCCGGAATGGACGGTGGTAGACTGTAGTCGGGGGCGGGGGAGGTCGCGGAGAGGCGGCTCCCCCGTCCCGGGCTGCAGTACTGCCCCCGATGTTTAGTGTCTGTCTTTGCTTGTCGTAGTGTGTAGCGGTGGGTGCGGGGAGTTCTGGGGAGGTCGCCGAAAGGTGACTCCGTGGTCTCCCTGCCCCGCCAAGTTTATGTTGTAGGTTGCGGCGATGGGTGATGGAGCGCCGGGGAGGTTGCCGAGAGGTGACTCCGCGGCCTCTTCACCCACGCCAAGTTTATGTTGTTTCATAGTTTTATTGTCTTTTGTCATAGGTGGGAGTAACAACCCTCCCACCTTTATTGTGGTTGGCCATAGCGTCTTGTTGTGGGCTCCCTTGGGGGCTGGGCCTGTGGCCCTTACTATGTATTAATGTGGTTTGTGTACATGTTTCGTGCACGTTATGTACTATAATCGTCCTGTGACGTTTTGTGTGTGGGTGGGTGACTGCGGTCACTTCACTTACCGGGTTGGCAGAGAGAGGGGTGGGGGCCCCGCTCTCATTGCACGTCGACCCTGGGAAGTCCGGGGGGAGCTAGTAGCCCGGCTCCCCTCGATGCCCTTTCGGGGCAAGGGATGTCCTCTCCGGGGGGATACCTGTAGTATCCTCTCGGGGGATGTGTCCTTCCTAAAGGACGCCGGTCGGGTGTCCACCGTGAAGTAATGCTTACGCGGTTCCGCGGTGGACAATACCCATATGACCAGGGGCTTCAGTCAGGTTTTAGGTCGGTCCCCCGCCCGATAGTCCCTCGGGATACTACGGGCGGGAATCCACCACAAAGCCTCCTGACCCTCCCTCAGGGGTCAGGACGGCGAAGTTTGGTTTAGGCAAATTTCCTGACTTAAAAAAAAAAAAAAAAAAGAGGTGAGGGTTATGTGGGACTCCTTGCCCCGCCTGGCCGGTCCGCCGTAGCGGGCCGGAGAGTCGGGAATGGCGGGCCGGAGAGCCGGGATAGGACCTACCGCACTAAAACCCCAGAGGATGTCCTTCTCGGGGCGTTGGAGAGGGGGTGCCAAGGATGCTGGTATCCCATGCCGTCTCGGAAACCACTCCCCCGCCCATTAATCTCCGGGGAGCCGCCTTCAACCTTGCGGCCGAGACACCTCCCCGACCGCACAGTCAATGACTGTGCGGTGTCGATGCGGTTGCGGCACGAGGCGACATCAACCTCATGCCGCGCCCTCCCAAAGAGTTTGAGGGGTAGAGCCATGGCTCGAGAACTCCCGCTCGAGCCATCGCCCCTCGCCCTCCCAGTGTCGCAACCCCCGGACCCCCAAAAGGGTAGTCCGGTTCGGCGGTTCACTGAGGGAGCCCTCATCAGAGGGTTCCTCTCAGAAGGAGAGAAACCCCCTTCCGTGGACGGTGTTGCCCTCCCACCGGTGCCTTATGGCTCCCGGTAAGAGGGCTCCACACGTTACGTCTCCGTCCTTGAGAGGGGCTCAGGCGCCCCAGACGGGAGGACAATGCCCGCCCGCCAGGGACACGTGGCCCCCCCTCATTCCTGGCCCCCCCGGTTGCGACCTCCCTCCGCCCCGTAGGGGTCAGAGTTCACCTGCAACCGGTGGGGCCTCTCCTTCTCGGAGGGTGTGGGGGGGGGAAAGGGAGCGCCTAGGCGCTTCCATGTCCCCCCCGACACCCTCATCCGGCGTCGATTGTCGACGCCGGTATGTGGCGAGCCCCCCGACCCCCACTGCCGCCGATCGCCGCGCCCATGGGCACGACCGCCGACGACGGGGGGCGGGGAGGCACGCCCCCTTCCCTTGACCCCGCCGGAGGTGCCGTCAGGCACCCCGGACCCCCGAGTCGGTGCCTGCCCGGCCGTCGCACGCAAAGTCCACGCAAAGCGGACACCTAAGGCCGGACAGGCACCCCACCTCCTTGTGGCCAGGGGAGCCGCAGCGGTAGCAGCGGCTACCCCTGTCCACCGCCGAGGTGCACCGGCGCCATGTGTGCCCAACACACAGGCACCGGTAGCACCTCGGTGCCCCCATCACATTGGCGACTGTCGCCCTGTCGCCCGTTCGCACACCGCCGCTGCCACCCCCAGCGGCCTCCGTCTTCTCTCTCCTCCTCCTTCTTCCAGTCCCCCTCCCCACCACCTTCGCCCTTTCCTCGTGAGCTCCGGCGGTGGTCGTCCTCCCCGCGCTCTCCGTCCCCGTCCCTTGTCTCGTCCGTAACGTTGGTCACGTTGGTCTCCGTTCCATCCTCCACCTCCATTTCTGTCGCCGTCTCCGCTCTCCTTCCCCCAAACGCCCCCCGGGCCGCTCTCGCCCGGACGGGAGCCCCCTTCGTGAGGCGCCTTTTGATCAACTCGAGCCGGTCCGAGTTGGCCGCCTGTCTCAAGGACATGTCCTCAAGTCTGGCCACCAACTCCCCCGGCAAAGGAGTCTTCTCGACAGGCGCCTCACCCTTCTCCGTCTGGCTTCCCTGATCTCGGAATTCCTTTCCGCGACCAGGGACCACATCCACACTCCCGCGGACGCCTTCTCCGAACCGGACGCACTCTCTCCGTGTGTGTTCGGAAACGATCCACACAAGCTCGCGCGTCCAATTCCAGACGAAATCGGTGAAGGTCTCCGCATCTTCCCTCACCGATTTCATCTCCCTCCTCTCCCAGTCCTCCTCGGTGTCCTTCAGGAACCCATCGATCCCCGTCCGCACCGAGTCTAAGCCCTTTATGGCTATGCGGAAGAGCTCCGCAGTGGACATCCTGGCACCAGGCTCGTCCCACCACGGAGCAAGGTCCGCCCCCCAAACGAGGCCCGGCAGCATTACCGCCGGCCTCCCATTGTTCGAGGTCTGAGGCTCCAACTCCATTGGAACCCCAGACCCCACCGCCTTCGCTACCTCGCGCCCGTCGTGCGATGACGACGGGGTCAGGGCCGGGACTATACCCCCCTCCCCGCCGAGCCCTGGAGCATCCGAAACCCCTGGGCCGGTAGTAATCTTCTTAGTTTTGCTCTTTCCCATTTTTGCTTATTTGGTTTTTTTACTTGGTGGCCTTCCAAGGGTGGCGGGCCGAAGCCCTTTTGGCCCCACCAGGTCCATCCATCCACTCACACATTCACACACGCATTCACCCAATGCCGGGAGCCAACCAGATCTTACCCACAGCCCGTTCGATATGGGAGACCCTGCCGGGAACCGAAGTCCCCGTCGACATGGCCTGTGGGATCATTGATCCAGCGCTCCCGACATAAACACACACACCAGCTCGGGACCCCCGGGTGCGCGAGACCCGTACCCTACAGGGGGGGGCACATGACCCCCTTTGCAAAGTCCCTGAAGGTGCCCTCCTAAACTGGAGGGCCGGTGTACCTCCTTACAGGAGGTACGGTCCGCTCTTGGCACCCCTCGCAAAAGTATCCTCTTGCGAAGGGTGAGCCCTCTCACCACGACAAGGTGGCGGACAACGAGAGGGATATCAAACAGACCATGGAAAAAAAAAAAAAAAAGTTTTGGGAAAGGCACTAAACCTCTTCCATTTAAACAGTAAGTTCTATATTGTGTTTTTTGTATATAATTATAAATATGATATTTTTGAATTAAACATTATGTTTAGGATTGAGATGAATTCGCCGCGCTCGATTAAGCAAAAATTCATGTCTCGATCGAAAATCTAGGTAAAAGCGATAGTCGCGGACCTAACGCTGCAGCACCTCGCGACACGCACCGCGGTAAGCGCCGCGGAAGCAAAATTTCGGCCAATTAGCGCGTTCCGCGTGAACCCTTTGCGAGCACGTGGTCGATAGCGTGATCGAAGAGGTACGCATTCCATCGGAGACAGTCGTCGTGAGAGAAAGTTGACAAGATGATCACAAGTTAGACTAAATATTCGTATAACGAAGTACGAAATAATTCGCGTTACGGTGTAATAAGTGCGTGAATTTACGACCGCGACGGATACGAGAAGCATCGCGCGGTATTCTGTGACATATCAAGTGTTAAAGTTAGCGGTTAATCGGATCTCGTTCGCGACGCAACATACACGTTTTCGCGACGAATTTGCCGCTATATTGTGCACGCCACGTGCACGTGATCGAACATTAGGATTATTCGAATCCTGCTGGAGGATTCAGTGCGATATTCGCGTGCAGTTGAATGCATGTCGTGCATTCTCTCTTTTTCTCTCTCTCTCTCTCTCCGTCTCTCTTTCTCATAATTGTCGTAACACGTTCTTGCGACAAATTCGCCGCTGTATTGTGCACGCCACGTACACGTAATCGATCCGTGCGATTATTCGAATCCTGCTGGAGGATTCATTGCGATATTCGTTTGCAGAAGAATGCATGTCGTGCATTCTCTTTCTCTCTCTCTCCCGCTCTCCCTCTCTCCCTCTCTCATAATTGCCGTCACACTGTGCTTCCGATTTCCAAAATATTGCACGCGGTGTGCACGTGCAAGCGGCTAGTGATTCAACGATTCGGTCAGGATTGCTTGCATCATTCTCGTCGAGTGATTGCAATTCTGCGTTAATTCTGTTAATTAGTTGTCGTGGTAAAAAGTGATCGTGAACACGATAACTCAAGATAATTATCGAATCGCGTTAAATAATATGTGCGCGTTTTCGATAAATTATAACGGTCGTCCACAAGAGGACAAATTTGTTGTTGTACGCTTCGCTGTTGTGACTTTCAAATAAGAAATTGTTTTTGCGACCGAGGACATTGGTGCCGATATCGAACAAACATTTTTTTTGTGATTGC
Source organism: Nylanderia fulva (assembly GCF_048542155.1). Taxonomy (NCBI): domain Eukaryota; kingdom Metazoa; phylum Arthropoda; class Insecta; order Hymenoptera; family Formicidae; genus Nylanderia; species Nylanderia fulva. The sequence continues at coordinate 117,207 of NW_028190298.1, forward strand.
GAGCTTCGAAGCGAGTAATTGTTTTTGTACGACGCTTGGTGTACAATCAGGCGTTCGATAAGTGATCAATTGTTAAATGTAGATTTAGCTGCGTGTACAGCAAACGCTTTCGATTATCATATCGAGTTTTGTTTGTTTGTGTCAAGTCCAGGTGACTATCAGATGTGTGGCAAACAATAAAGTGATCTGTTATTGTTAATCAAGTTCAAGAGTCCTTTTCAATTCGGCTTCTGCGTAAATCACCAGTCTCAGCGCACACATGGGTGCGCGACCACCCTATTAAGATACAGTCCACTCAATAATTATATCCTTTATTGTCCATCCATCACATCTTTCATAAGATTTCTATGACTTTTTTCCAATAAATTTTTGAGAGGCGGCGCGTGAGACGCGGCCCTAAAAAGGTCGAGCACACTCATTTGTCGCAGCTTCGCGTCGGACCACGGTCCATGCCGCGCGTTCGCAACACATTATAATTAATAGTTCAGTCGATTTGTTTCATATTTTTATTTTGTCATTCTTACAATATTCTGTTTTTATTAAGTATTTAGTATTTAATGAGTAAGTAATAGAATACATATGTATCTTTACAGTGAAATGATAAATTTATCTGGAAAAAGTCACAGTGGAGTGCCATCTTTTGTAGCTGGCCACAATGGAATGGTTTCTCAAGAAGACATTTTGCAAAAAGTGGTCAGTCAACATTTGTCTCAGTGAGTAATCATCTCCTTAAAATGTTTTTTAATTCATTTCTAGATATATAATTTAAAATATTTTCTATTACAGGAATGTAAATGAAGAACAATCTTCTATTGCACTAGACTCGCCACCTTTGACACCATCTGCAGTTAACAATCAATCTCAATCAGTAATAGGTAGCAGCACATCGTCCATGACGGATAGCAGTTGCTCATCTTTAATAAATACAAAAGCAAAAGTACGAGATGGCAAATTGGCGCATACTCTACAATCAGTTAAGGAATCCATCTGTGCTGTGCTACAGAGAGAAAGTGATGCCAAACAAGAAACACGTACAAAATATCTGACGGAGCTTAAAAAATGTAATGAATTACAAATAGAACAATTACAATTGCAAAAAGAACGAAATAGTATCTTACAAAGGCAACTTAAGATACTAGAGAGAATAGAAAGTAAAACATACTCAACACAAGAATTATCAGACGAAGAAGATTAATAAGATATAATAAGACTGAAGGTTTACTAAATTATATGTATACATAAGACATTCATAAAGTTTGTTCCTTTGCCTACTTAAAGAAGAAAATGTAGTGAAACACATTTATTAATCTTTTCTACATATAAATTCTGCGAAGTTACACATTTTTCCTGACAAGATCTGTCGGATATAGTAATTATAAAAATAGACACATTGTCTTTTAAAAAATGTTAATCAGATATTATTACAAGTTTATAAAATTTATGAACAGTTTATTAAGTTTAATTTTAATTTTGTTAAAAGACAAATGTGTTGGTTTTTATAATACAATAATTATATCTGACAGATCTTTCATCACTGGGAAAAATGTGTAACTCTACAGGATTCAAAGGTAAAAAAAAGCTAATAAATGTGCACATTTTCAATCACTTTATTCTTTACTTTATAACCAAAGTTACAAACTTTATGAACATTTCACGTAAATAAAGTTATATGTATTCAAAATTTATATAATTTTGTTAATTTTATTTAAAATTTTTATTTCAAGTTGAAATAATTTTTATTTTATTAAAGTTTATTTTAGTTTTTCATTTATTTATTTTCTGTTATTTTGATAAACAGCGTGACAAAGCTGTATCAAGCTCTGCAAGAGAGGAAAGCTACATTTACTTATTGAGTTCTTTTAGTTGAAAAAAGCTGCATTTATTTATTGAGTTTTTTTAATTGGGAAAAGCTGCATTTACTTATCGAGTTCTTTTTTACATAATAAAGCAGCATTATTTACTTGCAGTCAAGCGTACAAAACTAGTGATTGAAAATCAAAACTGTCATTTCTTGTTCAATTTACATTTTTTTGTTAATTATCGATAAAAAATCAATAAAATATATATTTGCATTATGCAGTTATATTTCTCTATTTGTATGAAAAATAAGCGTATATGACAATAAAAGACTGATATATGGATAAATTTTTAACAAAATTGTTTTATTTGTTGTCTTACATATTACATAAGAATTTATTTTATAAAATTTAATATAAAACTTTAATAATTTTTAATAAATGAGCTGAATAGAAGATATATAATCGTAATATTCATAATTATTAATAAATAAAATATATTTGTGTAATCGTTATGGTTATAATCGTTATAATCTTGAAACTATAATTGTACATTGTTTCCTAATTTTTATAACTAAAGAAACATAACAAATATTTGAAAGCACTTTGATAGTTTTGTACATTAAGTACATATCATACATATTTTTAATTGAACGACACAGATTGATACGATGCAGTATGTGATATGTCGACGTTGACAACGATACAATATCGATATTTAAAAAAATAATAAACATAATATTTAAATATTAATATTAGAACATAATATTTAAACAAATTTATTTGGATACTCTTATTCAAATCATCGTTGAAACAGTTGTCTACATAATTCGTTTCTGAGATCGCGACCATGTCGATCATCATCCGGATCTTCATTTCTATCTGCTGCTGGGACATTATGTAACAATACCTGCGCATTTATATCAGCATGGTTGTCGACTTCAGGTTCTTCTATGTGTTGCAGATCATCCAAGTCAGCCAAATTGTGAAGAACGCAGCAAGCGAAGATGAATTTGACGATAAATTGCATATTCCTTAACTTGAAGAAATATAACTGTCTGAAACGTTGTTTCAGTATTCCAAATCCATGCTCAACTGAAATTCTGCATTGACTGTGTATACGATTAAAATTTCTTTGGGCCGGTGTCAAATGTCCATTATCCCGATATGGAGTAATTAATTGGAAAAGGCATGGATATGCAGCATCTCCAAGAAGTATGCTTCCATCTAAAATAAAAGCATGTATATTTAAAATTAACAGCTAAGGCTAAGGCTGCTTTTTGATATTCATTCTGCTAGTCGAAAATCTATAGTTTATATTATGTACTACAGATTTATAATACTGGTAGTAAATATCAAAACGTAGCTTATGAAAACATTTACAGTAAAGTATATATTTTAATCATAAATCTTACAGATATGGCAATGCATAGTCAACCACATCTACATACATAGAAATACTGAAAAATGTTTCTTTTTTTAATCTCCTCCGGACACTTTTGAATACAGAAACTATAGATAATTACCAGTTCATATCTATAAAATATCTACGATTTTAACCGAATTGAATAAGAAATATAAAAATATTTGATTAAAATACAGTAATTAATTATGAATGTAATAAGTTCATATTTCCACAAAATATTGGCAAATCTTCAGCCAAACTGGAATTTGCAAATACTCTTGCATCGTGCACTGAACCAGGATAGCCAATTAATACATCTAAAAACTTCTTCTGTTTATTAACGGTCCCTTGCATGTGTACAGAAAAATAATGCTTTCTATTGATATAAGCCACTGGGTCTTCAGAAGGTTTGTCAATACGGATATGTGAGCCGTCAATACATCCTATAACAGAAAAGAAATACATTAAATGAATTAATATAATTAGATTACACATACTGGATTACAAAACTGTGATAAATTAAATATATCATCAAAGAAAATCACATTATTACCAATTACTCCTGGAAAACCTTTACTTTCAAGATAGTATCTTTGCGTTCTTTGTTTCTTTACTTCAGTAGGATACCGAATAACTTTATTCCTCATATCATACAAAAACTGTGTAACCCTCCGTAAGACAGATTCAAGAGTACTAAGAGAGAGATCGAATCTGTCAGCAACATCTCTGAAACTAGCACTTTGATGGCCAGCAAACCATAAAAAAGTGAGAATATGTTTTTTAGCTGAAACTACCTTAAATCCTCCATTTCCTATAAAATATTAATCAAACTTTATTCAAAATAAAGTCCAAAATTTTTTTTAGTATATATACATATCTAATTTTAAAAAATCAATACTTACCTCCTAAATTTCTAAAATATAGTCAATGATTAAATTTCTCTACCATACTCATAAAAAGCGTTCTTTTCAAACAAAAATGCATAACAAATTCTCTATCTGTATACATAGGCACTGTATTTTCAATGTAATTGGTTATGCATGTCCTATGTATTCTTTGAACAAAACCTTCTGCAATTTCAACAATTGCGTTAATGGCAATATCTGCAAATACAAATTATATAAAATTCAATAAAAATGCACAAATTACTTAAGGAAAAATGAATTTAAAATTACAAGATTTTTAGAGATTACACCAAAATTAGAAACGTCACATCTTTATCATTAATACTCACTTTCTATTTTATCGTCGTTCCCATTGTCTTCTAACAATTCACCAATTCCTGCCAAAGGTACAAGATTTTCTGCAAAAACGTCATCATTAATATTATTTATTATTATAATGCGAAAACCGTCAAAAAAACCTAGGCGATCCATGCTGTCAAAACCTAACCTAATCGGTCAATGATGTACGATGTGCGATTGGAAGGGAAGGGTGTGCTCAAATCCGTTCGTGTCACTGAGCGTTGGTGCACATAAACCCATCTGATCCAACCGCCATCTTATCTGTGATCCAAGTGCTCTCTGGTGTACATTGGAGCATGTGACGCGAACAAACTTTATGAATTGTTAAATAAATCGCAAAACATTATTGATACTATAATTATTTGGTGAATAACATTATTGATAATAATAAGAGAAATAATAGAAAATGGTATTGTGATTGTGATTGAAACAAACATTTTTCCTAAACAGAGTTTGATTATAGTATAAGTTTCTTGATTTAAAATGTGCTATATTTAAATTATTTAATTATTTTTTTCGTTCAAGTACATTTAACAGCAAAAACTGCATATACGTAGGTATGTATTTAACTCTACTGCCATTACTTGAAACAAATACATTATTTGATATTAACAAAGTGGAACTCTGGAATTACGAGTAATTATTTTTCATTGTACAGACTAGGTTTAAATTTTTGAGGACCTTCTTTTGAACATGGCTTGACCTTTTCATTTTTATGATTTTTTGGAGATAGGGTGAGAGAGGACGAATGAGGGTAAGAGAAGACGAGATAGGCGAAAGAGGGTGAAAGAGGACGAAATTGGGTGAAAGAGAGCGAAAGAGGACGAAAGAGAGTGAAAGAGGGTGAGAGAGAATGAAAGAGAGTGAGAGAGAACGAAAGAGGGTAAGGTAGGACGAAAGAGGACGAAAGAGGGTGAGAAGGACAAAAGAGGGTGAAAGAGGACGAAAGAGAGTGAAAGAGGACGAAAGAGGGTGAAAGAGGACGAAAGGGGGTGAGAGGGAATGAAAGAGGGTGAAAGAGGGTGAGAGAGAATGAAAGAGGGTGAGAGAGGACGAAAGATGGTGAAAGAGGACGAAAGAGGGTGAAAGAGGACGAAAGAGGACGAAAGAGGGTGAAAGAGGCGAAAGAGGACAAAAGAGGGTGAAAGAGGACAATAGAGGACAATAGAGGGTGAGAGAGAACGAAAAAACTGAAAAAATAGGACGAAAAAGGGTGAGTTAGGGCAAAAGAGGGGTGGGAGTGGGGGTGGGGGGACGGGATGTGGGAGGGAAAGGGGTGGGTGGAAGTTGAGGGAGGTGTGAGTGAAAGGAGAGAAGAGATTTATATATATATATAATCTTGATGACGTCAGCGGACGCGGACAGAGAAGAAGAAGAAGAAGACGACGTTACTTCATTTTTCATGAAAAACGTCACTTTTTGACCGCTTGTATGTCCAGAACGGCTTGACCGATTTTATTTCTTCTTGGCTCAAATTACTCGTGGCGATGCCGCCTTTTAGGTTATATTACGTGCAATTCAAAATTTTTTATATTTTAGTAGTTCTACACCCCCAAAAAATGGACTTTGATGGTGCAGGATATGAGACTTGTAGTGTCTTTTAAGGTCTCTTAGGGTTTGAACATGGCCGGAGACACTACCGCGTCTCCTGATAATGTATATAATAGATATACAATAATAAGATATTTTAAAAGTGAAGTGATGAATTGGTTCGGGAATTGATTGAGAATTTAAAAAAATTGATATGAACATAGCTCCGGAAATGTGTTGATTTCGAGATTAAGAGATAACACCATTTTTATGTTAAAATTTCAAATTACTCTACTTTAGAACTTTTTGTCAAAATTGAAAGAAGAGGTGGCTTTCACAAATTTTGATAGTTTTTACGTTTTTAGTTATGTTATAAATTTTAGAAATCATCTCTTTTAATTTTGACAAAAAGTTCTAAAGCAATAAAGTAATTTGAAATTTCAACATAAAAATGGCGTTATCTCAAAATCAACACATTTTTGGAGCTATGTTCATCAATTCTTTTTTTTTGTTTTTGGATTCTCAATCAATTTCTGAAAATTTAATTATTCCATTTTTAAAATACCTTATATATGTAATCTATTATATACATTATATATATATGTATATTATAATAATATATTTTTAATAATATTATTAAGACGATTTGGCAGAAAGTATCTTAGCATATTTCATGTAGACACGTTAATGACATAAACCAAACATTACGTCTACAGAATGAAGCCGGAATTTGCGAATGAAATAGTTGATTTGCTTTTAGTGCTTTCTTACTCTATCATATTGATCATATTTTTTCTATATGATAGAATGAGCAAGTACTAGGGGAAATCAACTATCTGACTTGCAACTTTCGGCTTCACTCGCTGCTACAACAGAAGTATAAGAATATTTAGAATTAGTCTATGTATATACGGCATTGATTATACGCGAGTTCGTTGGTTCGGCCGTCGAGCTTTAAACGTGGAGGGATCGGAGGGATCACCTCATATATTGGTCCAAAAATCTAATTCTGAGCACACTGTTTTAGACTGAAGAGCTGAGTCGTATAGGAGGATCCAACGTAAAGGAGTTGATTAAAAGAATAATGTATAGAATTCTATTAAACGAAGTCGGAATGCTATACTCTTGGGAAGGTGCGAAAAAGAAAAAAGCATTCAAAAATTTAAACATTGCAGCTGTCATTTTAGGTAAAGGTCATAAGTTAATAGATAAAAATAATAAATAATCTTATAAATTAAACATTCTTGTTTTATAAAAATATACATTTTATTAATTTTTTATGATTTTCAGATGTCGTTCGTAAAAATCCAAAAATTCAAAGCGCCACTGAACTCGAAGCAATAAATCACATAAAAGCTTGGCTCGTCAGAAGTAAGGATCGATACTTTAATGCACAAAAAAAGATTAACCAAGTTCAACCTAACCCACCTGCTAATACTCAGGACGACGAAGATACGTAGCCATTTACATTCATAAAATATGTGCTTTCAACGTACGTAAATTTTATTTTCTTTTGAACAGACTGATAGTCTAGTCTTGACTAAGCATTACTATTTTTATATGTATTGTTATTACATATAAAATTTATAAACACATTTTTAATTTTTAGTAATTAATATTAAATCTATTATGAAACATTGAACTAAAAAATATAGTTGTTTTTAGTTTGGATAATAAATTTAGTATTAAACGAATGCAGGGAATTAGTTATCATTTATAGTAATTGAGGTTATTAAAGCTTATAGTATTTTATAGTATATATATGTTCAATATTTCGAATTAAAATGAATGAAAAAGAGTTTCAGAGAAAAACGGTGTAGATATATTAAAGAAAAAGTAAAGCAATCAGAAGCAATTATTAACAGTACTTATCAATTTCATGTTCCAAATTTAACGGTTGAAAATAAAAATGATGAAACCAATCGGTACAGCTACTCAAATAATAAAGTTACTTATAATTCTGATACCGAGAACATTGGTTCGAGTTATGTAGACATTGATAATTTGATGTTCGACGAACAACCCACCCATAGTTCTGATAGCATAATTAGAAAAACAAGTTTATGTTCAGATCATGTTGAAAATAGTGAGCAGTTATCTTGCAAACTTGCTAAATAGACTGTAGAAAACAACATTAGTTTATCTGCACTGAGAGAGTTGCTTACTATTTTGCGCGAAGATCCTAATTCTTATTGCACCAATAATATACCAGCAGACCCTCGCACTCTTTTAAAAACGCCTAACAAAGCATATGGTATAAAAATGGGATTGGGTTTATTTCACTATTTTGGGATAGCTGAAACATTAAATTCTTTATGCATTGCTCTTAATATAAATGTAACGTCCAGCACAGAGTTTTCTCTTGCAGTTAATATTGATGGGCTACCTTTGAGTAAAAGTTCTGCAAGTTCATTTTGGCCCATTTTGTGTTCCGTCAAATCAATCGAAGCCCTTAAAAATAAAGTTTTCTTAGTAGCTCTTTATCATGGACATGATAAACCAAATTCCAATGATTTTTTACTTGATTTTGTTAATGAATGTGCAAAGTTAACAACAAATGGCATATTAATCAAGACCGTTATATGCAAATTTAAAATTGAAATGTTAATCTGTGATACACCTGCAAAATCATTTGTACTATCACTTAAAAGTTATTCAGGCTACTTTTCCTGCACAAAGTGCAATCAAGAAGAAGAAATGATTAACAATGTTATTTGTTTCGTTGAAACGGAAAATCTTGTAAAAAGAACTAATGATTCTTTTAGAAATAAACTTTATCCAGAACATCACGTTGGTGAAACTCTTTTCATTAACATTCCAAACTTTAATTTTATTGATAATGTGCCCTTGGACTATATGCACAATCTTTTGTTAGGCGATACTAAGAGATTGCTATGCAATAGACGCTATGGGTGGATATTCGGTAGACCTCCTCACAAATTACGTGCAAAGAATGTTAATGATATTACTAATTTGCTTCTTAAACTAAGAAAATATATTCCTTGTGAATTTTCACGAAAGACTCGATCTATAGTAGAATGCAAGCGATATAAGGCTACTGAATTTAGACTCTTTTTACTATATACAGGTCCAATAGTCTTAAAACAAGTACTGTCTCCTAAAGTTTACAATAATTTTATTACCCTTAGCTTAGCAAGCACTATCTTAATTAGTAATTATTATTCAAAGTATGAACATTTTATTTCTTACGCTCACGAGCTCATGAAGCATTTTATTACTAATTCTATTCAAATTTATGGTCCAGATTTCATTTTTCATAATATACATAATTTTTTGCACTTAACTGATTGTGTAAAATTATTTGGTTCGCTAGACAATTTTAGTGCATTTTCATTTGAAAATTTTATGCAAAAATTAAGAAAAATGGTTTGTAAATCTTCCCAACCCTTACAACAAGTTGTTCGTCGAATCGTTGAAGAGAATAATATTTTAAGACCTACTAAGAATACTGATGATAATTTGTCTACAGAATTGTTAATGGAACATTCTGATGGCCCTTTAATAAATACTTGTAATCCTCCTTAGTACAAAAAACTTAAAACTGCCGAATATTGTTTAAATATTAATAGAACTGCTGACCGATTTGTAGAATTAAAAAATAAAACAATAATTGAAATAAAAAATTTTGTTAGCCATAAAAATTCAACAGTTCTGTTAGGTTATAGCAGTGCTCGGAATTAGTTGCTCTTTTCGAGCCGATTTCGCGAGCGACGGGGCGGGTTCCCCCACTACCGTCGAGACTCGACGGCGGAGTCGTCGTCACTCCGGGCAACGCTATATCTCAGGAGCGTCGCTAAACATGTTAAGTTGTGCCTTCCGCCAAATCGTCATTATTATTACATTATTTATATTTTTGTTAAATAATAACTGAATATTAACATTTTTATTATTAATGTAATTATAAATGTAATCTATATTGTTCATAGATACATGTATATATATTGTATACGTATATATGTTATAGATTACATTTATAATTATATTAATAATAGAAATAATATAAATATTAAAAATAATATTTAATAATTATAATCTTACACAACAATAGTTTTCCACATCACCCGTGAGGTACTATTGCAGATGCGTTTTTTTTATAGTGGTTTCTCCAGTAGGCCTATTCCACTGAAAATAATAAAAAGTGCGGTGGCTTGGCAGAAAAACAATATTATGAAAAAATAGAAAGAAAATAATTAAGAATTTTATTCAGATTTTCTGGGTCGTTTACACGATTCTACTAGGGATGAGATATCCACAGAAATTTTAGAAGAATTAATTTGCATCAGCGAGGATAATGATGCGTCGCTTAAGGAGGAACGTTTTTCAGTTTTAATTATTTTCATTTTGGAAAAAGAACATTCGCATAAATATGTGGACCCAAACATGGAGAAAATTCGAAGACCGAAATTTCTAAGATGTGGATAATATGACACATCTAATAATTTGAAGAATTCGATTCCTTTTTCTAATCGCGCCTTTAAAGAAAGATCACACTGCAAATCGCAAAGTTCTGCCTGAAATTCTAGGCTTTGTTCCTCGATTTGCACTGTGAGAGGATTCTCGAAAAGTATTAAATCTTTTCGTAGCATTTCAAAATCTCTGAAACGCGTATCAAATTGATCGATTAAGGATTCGATAATATATATGTGATTTAAAAAATTACAATTTTTGCCGTGTTCTTCAAAGAGAATCTGGCATGAAGGGAAAAAATGCAAATTATTATTTTGTAAATGATTTTTAAATAATAGCAGTTTTCTGCGAAAAGAATCGACATGACTAACTAATTGTGAAATAATTTGATCGGTCTTTTGCAGCTTTAAATTTAAAATATTCAAGTGGTTTGTCATGTCGGTTATTAGAGCAAGTTCGCAAAGCGAGTTGCAATCTTCGAAAAAAAATTTAAATTCTTCATATTTTGCTGAACATTGTTCTTGTAAGAAAAGGAAGATCTCTTTTCTCAATGCAAAGAACTTTTCTAAACATTTTCCTGCACTAAGCCACCGAACTTCGCAATGCAGAGGCACATCTGTATATGTTGCGTTATGTTCCTCGAGTAAGAATTGAAATTTCCGATGAGATAGGAATTTATGACCGCCTTTAATTGTATTAACAATTTTTGTGACGGTTTGCATGGCATTGCATAATTTCACAACTTTCCCACATAACGCTTCTTGATGTATAATGCAATGTATAACAGGGATATTTAAATTTCGCTGCTTTAATTGACCGAAGAATCCATTTTTGGAACCTATCATTGCTTTTGCGCCATCCGTTACGATAGCTGAACATTTAGAAAAATCTATATTAAATTTCTCAAGGGTTTGGCTAACAGCTTTGAAAATATCAACGCCTGTCGTTCTATTATGTAATGGGATAAAATCTAAGAGCTCCTCGACACATGAAAAATCGTTTTGCACGACTCGAACAAAAATTTAAAAGGCAAGATTTCCTCTGGATTTTTTCTGGGCCTCGACAATTTTTATTACAAGAATGGAGCAAAGTCAGCAAAGGTATGTGCAAAATTTTGATAAGACATGGGAGGAAATGTTTTTCGCTTCCATTTGTAATAAAACCACCTGTCTTCTGTGTGGTTATCAACCAAATATTATAAAAAAATTTAATCTTAGAGACATTACAAAGTTAAACACTTTAATGAATATTCGCAATATGTGGACGAGGAGAAACATAATTTAATTGAAGGTTTAAAATTAGTTTATCAAGAAGGTTGTAGTTCCAAGGATTATACGGAAAATACTACATCTTCAGTAAAAGCTGTGACAGCGTCGTATGCGATTTCAAATTTAATCGCAAAAAATTCGAAATCGTTTAGCGAAGGAAAATTTATAAAGGAATGCCTCATCGCAGCAGTAGAGTCGTTTGGAAATTCTTTGACTCTTGAGGAAGCTGCTGCCATTCCTTTAAGTGATAAAACAGTAAAATCCCGAGTAAATGATATAGCTTCTTCTTTAGAGCAAAAATTAAAATTTTTATTAAAATCTTGTTGCTATTTTTCATTATGCCTTGATGAGAGCACCGATAATCGGGATATAAGTCAATTGAGTTCATTTTTGTTCGAGTCGTGCAAAACGATTTTTCATGTGTCGAGGAGCTCTTAGATTTTATCCCATTACATAATAGAACGACAGGCGTTGATATTTTCAAAGCTGTTAGCCAAACCCTTGAGAAATTTAATATAGATTTTTCTAAATGTTCAGCTATCGTAACGGATGGCGCAAAAGCAATGATAGGTTCCAAAAATGGATTCTTCGGTCAATTAAAGCAGCGAAATTTAAATATCCCTGTTATACATTGCATTATACATCAAGAAGCGTTATGTGGGAAAGTTGTGAAATTATGCAATGCCATGCAAACCGTCACAAAAATTGTTAATACAATTAAAGGCGGTCATAAATTCCTATCTCATCGGAAATTTCAATTCTTTCTCGAGGAACATAACGCAACATATACAGATGTGCCTCTGCATTGCGAAGTTCGGTGGCTTAGTGCAGAAAAATGTTTAGAAAAGTTCTTTGCATTGAGAAAAGAGATCTTCCTTTTCTTACAAGAACAATGTTCAGCAAAATATGAAGAATTTAAATTTTTTTTCGAAGATTGCAACTCGCTTTGCGAACTTGCTCTAATAACCAACATGACAAACCACTTGAATATTTTAAATTTAAAGCTGCAAAAGACCGATCAAATTATTTCACAATTAGTTAGTCATGTCGATTCTTTTCGCAGAAAACTGCTATTATTTAAAAATCATTTACAAAATAATAATTTGCATTTTTTCCCTTCATGCCAGATTCTCTTTGAAGAACACGGCAAAAATTGTAATTTCTTAAATCACATATATATTATCGAATCCTTAATCGATCAATTTGATACGCGTTTCAGAGATTTTGAAATGCTACGAAAAGATTTAATACTTTTCGAGAATCCTCTCACAGTGCAAATCGAGGAACAAAGCATAGAATTTCAGGCAGAACTTTGCGATTTGCAGTGTGATCTTTCTTTAAAGGCGCGATTAGAAAAAGGAATCGAATTCTTCAAATTATTAGATGTGTCATATTATCCACATCTTAGAAATTTCGGTCTTCGAATTTTCTCCATGTTTGGGTCTACATATTTATGCGAATGTTCTTTTTCCAAAATGAAAATAATTAAAACTGAAAAACGTTCCTCCTTAAGCGACGCATCATTATCCTCGCTGATGCGAATTAATTCTTCTAAATTTTCTGTGGATATCTCATCCCTAGTAGAATCGTGTAAACGACCCAGAAAATCTAAATAAAATTCTTAATTATTTTCTTTCTATTTTTTCATAATATTGTTTTTCTGCCAAGCCACCGCACTTTTTATTATTTTCAGTGGAATAGGCCTACTGGGGAAACCACTATAAAAAAAACGCATCTGCAATAGTACCTCACGGGTGATGTGGAAAACTATTGTTGTGTAATATTATAATTATTAAATATTATTTTTAATATTTATATTATTTCTATTATTAATATAATTATAAATGTAATCTATAACATATATACGTATACAATATATATACATGTATCTATGAACAATATAGATTACATTTATAATTACATTAATAATAAAAACGTTAATATTCAGTTATTATTTAACAAAAATATAAATAATGTAATAATAATGACGATTTGGCGGAAGGCACAACTTAACATGTTTAGCGACGCTCCTGAGATATAGCGTTGCTCGGAGTGACGACGACTCCGCCGTCGAGTCTCGACGGTAGTGGGGGAACCCGCCCCGTCGCTCGCGAAATCGGCTCGAAAAGAGCAACTAATTCCAAGCACTGGGTTATAGCTACAGTTTACAAAATGATTTTTACTCTAAGCCATGTAATTCATCTTTGTTTGACATACAGTATATAAAAAAAATAATAATTTACTTGAAATGTGGTCCATTGATGACATTAATAGGAAATTAATAGTTCTACCATTTAGAGGTCAATACGTTTCTTTCCCACTATTACACTTATAAGCAGAATTTGAAATTATTAAAAAAATTTTTAAACTGTAATTGTTAAATTAGTTTCATGTAATTAAAAATTACATTTTAATTTGTAATTAAATTCAATTATATTTGCAACTCTTAAGAATGTTTTAAATCAAAATGACGTTTGTTCACCATTTCCAATAAAGACAATTTAAATAGTGTTAATGATTTTTTATGAATATAAAGAATATTATAAAGAAAACAAAACTATATTTTTCAGTTTAATTTGTAGCTTTTAATTTTAAGCATTTTTATATAGTGTAAGCTTTTATGGGTTCTTATAATGAAAGTATTCCGTTCAAAAACTTGTCTCATATATTTTTCTATATAAAAATTAATTAAACATGCATTTTGTTCAAATTGCGCTTCATAAAAAATCTTATATAATCATGTCTATGATTATATTTTTGTTTAAATGCAATTTTACAGAAAATTTACCAAAGTTTATTAATAAAGAGATGTTACTAATTTTTTTCCACTCATAAAATTTAATGTCAAAATAGATTAGGCAAGTTTTGGAACAGATTGCTTAAATATTATATTGATATATAATATATATAATATTACATAGATTTTATATACATATAATAAAATATTAGTAGTATTCCCAGGTAGGGAATCGCGTCTCCCTCGTGGGTCACGGCCTTGTTGTGGCGAGGGGGCTCACCCTTTGTGGAAGAATAGTCCCACAAGGGGTGCTAACAGTGACCAGTACCTCCTGTATAGAGGTACACCTTTTTTTTTTTTTTTTTTGACGCTGGGGAAACCGTTATGGTACCACGCACCCCCGGGTAGAGGTGCGGGTTATGTGGGACTCCTTGTTCCCCTTGACCGAGCCACGAATGGTTCGACCAGGGGGCCCAAGTCCTACCTCACTAAAACCCCAGCGGGTGTTCATCCCGGGCGTTGGATGGGGGACGGCAAGGATGCCAGTTTCCTATGCCGTCCCGCCGCCCCCCCGCCAAGCCGTCTCCGGGGAGCTGCCTCGACCTTGCGGCCGAGACCCCTCCCCGACCGCACAGTCAATGACTGTGCGGTTCCTTCGCGGTTGCGGTGCGGGGCAACACCAACCCACATCGCACCCTCCCAAAGAGTTTGGGGGGCGGGGCCATGGCTCGAGAGCTCCCGCTCGAGCCATCGCCCCCCGCCCCCCTGGTGGACGCATCCCCCGGATCCCCTAGAGGGTGATGTACGGGGGCTCCGTACATCAGCATAGCATGGACAGTTCCGGCATATAATCGGCGAACCCTTTCGTCGGGCCCCCCGAGATTCGGCAAAAGCCGACATAGGGCCATCGCGGCCCTTTCCACTCTCGGGGTTATCCGGCGAAAGTGCTCGCCAAACGTCCATTTACCATCCAGGTGGAGACCCAGATATTTCATCTGGGTCCCCACCTCTACGGGGGCGTTTTCCACCATTATTGTGGTTTTGGGTTGCGCCCCTATTCTTTTATTGTGAAAAAAGACAGCTTCCGTCTTTTGGGGCGCCACCCTCAACCCAATATCTTTAATCGTCCGCACCACGCGCGCCACTGCCAGGTTGGCACGTCCCTGCGCTTCTCCCCAGGTGTCTCCCCCGGCCAATATCAGGGTATCGTCAGCATAGCATATTGCCTGACAGCCGGGGGGGAGAACAACCCGCAGGGCGATGTCGTACGCGAGGTTCCACATCAATGGTCCCAGGACCGAGCCTTGCGGAACCCCACACGACATCTTCCTGCTTTGCTCCTCGGCGTTTCTGTCCATATAGACCAACTGTCTATCCCGGAAGTAGTCCGCTAAGACCGACACCAGGTATGGGGGACCCTGTGGTATTGCAGGGCCTCCCCCACCCGGTGCCACGGCAGGGTGTTGAAGACATTTGATATATCGAGTGATACCGCCAACAACACCCCGCCTTCCCTCGTTACGGCCTCCGCGACCGAGCGAACCCGCAATATTGCGTCTACCGTCGATCGCCCGGCCCGGAAGCCGTATTGTTTGTCATCCAACTGCGGACCACTCCGAGACAGGTGGTGGACGAGGCGGTCTGCGATGATCCTTTCTAGGATTTTTCCCGCCTCGTCCAGCAGACAAATCGGTCTATACGCCGAGGGCAACTCCCTTGGTTTGCCCTCCTTCGGAAGAAGGACTACATTTGCCTTCTTCCACACCCGGGGAAAGGAGCCCGTTTTGAGGCACTCGTTATACAAGTGCCTCATGGGCTCCGCTAGATCCTTGAAGGCAAGGGCCCATGCCTTCCCGTAGACGCCGTCAGGTCCGGGGGCTTTCCCCCTTTTAATTTTCCTGACGGCGTCCCTTAACTCTCCTCTCGTGACCCCCATCTCTTCCTCGTTCCACTCCTGCTCCCGCTTCTGAATTTGATGACTATCAATTCGCAAGAACAGGGTGTCGATTACTTCTTTTACGAGATGGGGATCCATGGTTTCCGTTTGAGGGGCCGTCCCTCCCTTGAGTTTATTTAAAACCATTTTATAGGGACGACCCCACGGATCCCTGTCCAGAGAGGAGAGCAGTTCCTCCCATGCCCTTGCCTTCGCCTGCCTTATGGAGGCGCGTAGGATGCAGCGTGTTTCTCTGTACGCATCCCATGCGTCCTCCAGGCTTTCCGGATCTAGCAGCGCGTGCCTTTTCCTCCTGTGGATTTTCCTTCTTGCTTGGTCGCAGGATCGCCTCAGTTCTGCAATATCCTGCGACCACCAATATGCCTGTTTTTTAGGCCTATTCTTCACTCGGGGCATGGCTACGTCACATGCCTGTGTTATAACATTTTGTAGCCATGCCCTTTGTTCCTCTGGACCTTCCCTTTGGGAACTGTCCACTATTAAGGCCGCGTTTATCGCGGCCAGGAATGCATCCTCATCCATTTTTCTGAGGGCCCATCTTCTGGAGCCTCTCTGAGTAGGTGGCGCTGTAAGACCTCCTTTGTGAGGGTGGAGACGGAGAATGTGATGTATCTGTGGTCAGAATCTGTTTCCTTCTCCGTCTCCACCCTCCAACCGTGTATGTCTTCTGGCAGTGCGGGTCGCCCACGTTAAGTCGACTATTGACCCGCCCTGCCTCCTCCAACACGTCTCTGTCCTCCCTGTGTTAAGGAGGTCGAGTCTGCTTCGCGCCGCCCACTCGTAAACCTCGCCGCCCCGCCAATCGGTGCGCGGCGAACCCCACGCCACATTTTTGGCGTTGAAGTCCCCCGCCACCACCAAGGGGCCGGCAGAGTGTTTAATTATCTGCCGCTCCAGGTTCATCAGCCTCTCGCCGAACTTTTTTCTTTCCATGTTCGGCGAGATATATACCGATATAACGGTGATGGGCCCCCAGGATACCACCGCAAATCCCTCTCCTTTATCTTTGGGGTTTAACGGTGGCGAATCGGATGCATTCCTCCTGACGATTGCAGCCGTGCCGTCTTCACTCACAACCCAGTTGTTGTTGTTTCTTGGTGGGTTGTACGGCTCGACTACAATCGCTATGCCGTAGGATTCCTCGCACATGGTCTGTGCAAGGAGATCCTGCGCATTCCTCGCATGGTTCACGTTGGCCTGCACAATTTTAGTGGAGGCCATCGTGAACCATTATTTCTTCCTCCTGCTCTGATGCTATTTCCATAGCATTGGTGTCCGCCTTTGCTTTTTTGGTTCTTAGAACCCTCTGCTCCTTGGGGGGCTCACTTGGGCCTCCTGCGTTTCCCTCCTCTCTTGGCTTATTTAGCCTATTGAAGGGAATTCCCCTCTTGCCTTTGTGCACCGGCGCACATGCCTTACCTCTCGTCCGGTGGTTGGCCGAGAGGTTTTTGCTACTGCATACAGCGCAGTGCGCCGGTGCATCGCAATTCTTGGCCATGTGCCCCGTCTGACCGCAGCGGTAACATGTATCGCTGCGGTCCGTTTTATTGGGGCATCGGGCCCTTACGTGCCCCCCCTCCAAGCATTTATAACATTGGAGGGGGCGTGCCTCCAGCAAATCTACCCGGGTTCGTGCCCAGCCTATTTTTATCTGGCCTTTTTTGGCCAAGGCATTAGCCGCTGAGATTGGGCAACGAACCCAGACTATCCCCATGCCATTGGGGGTCTTTTTCATTTCTCCCACACTTCCTCCTCTTCGCAGCCTCCTTCATTGGAGACTGCATTCCTCACGTCGGAGGGAGTCACCGAGTCGTCCAGTCCTCTAATTCGGATCTCCGCTGACTTAGTGGGGCGTTGCACCCTGACTCCCTCCTTGTCTGCCAGGGCTGCCTTTAGTCTCCTTGCCAGACTATCGGCTAGCTCCTGGCTTCTTGCCCCCGGCACCTCGTACATGAGGGCCCCCGTGATGGCCCTCTTGATCTTGACTCCATTTTTAATGCCAAGATCTTCGAGGTTTATCTTTTGGCGTGCCTCCCGCATGATACGTTCATATTGTCCGGGAGGACACGTCACCGTCATTGTCGATGGAGGTACACCTGCCCTCCGGTCATAGAGGGCACCCTCAGGGACTCTGCAGGGGGGGGGGGGTCATGTGCCCCCCCTGTGGGGTACGGGTCTCGCGCACCCGAGGGTCCCGAGCTGGTATGAGTCTGTATGTCGGGAGCGCTGGATCAATGATCCCACAGGCCATGTCGGCGGGGACTTCGGTCCCTGGCAGGGTCTCCCATGCCGAACGGGCTGTGGGTGAGATCTGGTTGGCTCCCGGCATTGGGTGAATGTGTGTGTGGATGGATGGGCCTGGTAGGGTCAAAAGGGCTTCGGCCCGCCACCCTTGGAAGGCCACCAAGTCAAAAAACCAAATAAAAACGGAATGGGAAAGCGATCCAAAAAGATGAACGCTACCGGCCCAGGCGGTTCGAATACGTCAGGGCCCGGCGGGGAGGGGGGTATAGCCCCGGCCCCCACCCCGTCGTCATCAGACGGGGCGTGAGACAGAGGAAGGAGCGAGATCTGGGGCTCCAATGAAGGTGGAGCCTCAGACCTCGGACATGGGGAGGCCGGCGGCAATGCTGCCGGGCCTCGATTGGGAGGAGGACCTCGCTCCGTGGTGGGACGAGCCTACGGCCGAGACCCCCACTGCGGAGCTGTTCCATAAAACTATGAGGGACCTGATGAGGATGAGGGAAGGGACCGATGCCGTGGTGGAGGCCATCGGTGATTATGTGGAGGAAGGGAAGCCGGACTTGGTGTTGGCACAGCTGGAGATATACGCCAAGTTCGTGAAGGGCCGGACGCAGGAACTCGAGAGGGTCATCTCTGACCTCACTCGACGTGAATGCGTCCGGTTCGGCGAGAACATCCGCAAGAGTGTGGACGTTGGCCCCTGACCCCGGAAAAGAGTTCCGGAATCAGGGGACTGGGACGGATGAAAACCTGGGGGTGCCTATCGTGGCGGCCCCTTTGCCGGGGGGGTTGGAGGCCAGGCTCGAGGACATATCCTCGAGGCTGGCGGCCAACTCGGACCGGCTGGAGCTGGTCGAGAGGCACCTCAGGGAGGGAGAGCTCGGTCGGGCGGGGGCGGCTCGGAAGGCTCGGGGGATTGCCAGAGGGGGGTCTCAGACAGTGACGGACGCGACGGACACTGAGACGGAGACGGGGACCAACGGAGGGGGAACCACCGGGGAGTGGGTGAGGGTGGTCAAGAGGGGACAGAAGAGGGGTGGGGGAAGTCGCGGGGGAGGCGCGACGGTGACAGCCGCTGGTAGAAGCGGCGGGGGACGGGGGAGAGTTGGCGGCGGGGCGACCGTCGCCAATGTTATAAGGGCGCCGAGGTGCTACCGGTGCCTGTGTGTTGGTCACACATAGCGCCGGTGCACCTCGGCGGCGGACAGAGGTAGCCGTTGCTATCGCTGCGGCTCCCCTGGCCACAAGGAGGTGGGATGCCTGTCCGGCCTGAGGTGTCCACTTTGCGTGGACTTCCGACGGCCGGCCAGGCATCGACTCGGGGGTCCGGGGTGCTTAACGGCACCTCCGGCGGGGTCGAAGGGAGGGGGCGTGCCTTCTCGCTCCCCTCCGTCGCTGGCGGTCGTGCCCACGGGTGCGGCCGTCTGTGGCGGTGGGGGTCGGGTGGCCCGCCACATACCGGTGTCGACAATTGACGCCGGATGAGGGTGTAAGAGGGGAGGGGAGCGCCTAGGCGCTCCCATGTCCCCCCCGACACCCTTCGGGAAGGAGGGGCCCCACCGGTTGCGGGTGAACTCTGACCCCTAACGGGGCGGAGGGAGGTCGGAACCGGGTGGCCAGAAATGAGGGGGGGCCACGTGTCCCCGGCGGGTGGGCATTGCCCTCCCGTCCGGGGCGCATGGGTCCCTCTCAAGGACGGAGACGTGACGTGTGGGGCCTTTTCATCGGGAGCCACAAGGCACCGGTGGGAGGGCAACACCGTCCACGGAAGGGGGTTTCTCTCCTTCTGAGAGGAACCTCCTGATGAGAGCTCCCTCAGTAAACCGCCGAACCGGACCACCCTCTTGTGGTCCGGGGGTTGCGACACTGGGGGGGGGGGGCGAGGGGCGATGGCTCGAGCGGGAGTTCTCGAGCCATGGCTCCGCCCCTCAAACTCTTTGGGAGGGCTCGGCATGAGGTCGATGTCGCTTCGTGCCGCAACCGCGTCGATACCGCACAGTCATTGACTGTGCGGTCGGGGAGGTGTCTTGGCCGCAAGGTTGAAGCGGCTCCCCGGAGAGTAATTGGCGGGGGGGGGGGTGGTTTCCGAGACGGCATGGGTATCCCAGCATCCTCGGCACCCTCCATCCAACGCCCCGAGCAGGACATCCTCTGGGGTTTTAGTGCGGTAGGTCCTGTCCCGGCTCTCCGGCTCGCCGATCCCGACTCTCCGGCCCGCTACGGCGGACCGGCCAGGTGGATGCGCGGGCCGGCCAGGCGGGGCAGGGAGTCCCACATAACCCTCGCCTCTACCCGGAGGCGGATGGTACCATGAGGTGGATGGTTTCCCCTGAGTAACCAAAAAAAAAAAGGTAGGGAATCGCGTAATTTGATGTCAAAATGACCTCATTTGACGTTAGAATAAGATCATTTGACATCAAAATAATATATGTTGCTATTTGGGCTATAGATTATAAATAGAATATGCTAAAAGTTATCGTATTTTTTGTTTCTGAATACGCGTTACTTTTTCTATATTATAAATATTAATTTTGATTTTTATACAATTACTGTTTTCATATATATCCATACATATAATTTTTGTTTTTTTAATTGGTAACGCAAAATTTTTTGTTTTATATATAGGTACTTCAAATTAAAGTTTATAAAAAATGCTAAATCTAATACTAATATTCTAATACACATAAAATTTTTGTAGCTATTTGATTTATTTATAAAATATTAGTTAAGGCTTAATTAAACTATATTATAAAATATGACGTCGGGGTCCAAATGGCTGGTAAGGCCGCGGTGGTGCGTATCCAGCTGGAAGATATGTACCTAAAAAAAAGCCGTGAAATGCCGTTCTACACATATTAAGAAACCAGCAAGCCCAACCATCTAGCGTCCTAGCCGCGGACCCCGGGCAATGTGACTTGATCATAGCAAATAGATGACGGGCGAAAGGCGAAATTCTGGCGTCCTAAAAACGAGAACAACCCAGCTAAGGAAAGAAAAATCTCTACAGAAAACCAACACACAAACAAAATGCAATGAGTAAAACAAATGAAAATTTCACCCCAGGTGGCAGACTTGTACTGGAAAATCCACCCTCTACGGAGGCTGGCCCCACGGATTCTGGGGGGGGGCCAACTATTGCTGTTCCAAAACCCTCTAAAACACAGTGAAAATGGCCATAGTGCCTCTGATAATACGATAGCTGATTTTAAGCCACAAACACAAAATGAAATGTTATTGTGAAAAGCATGGAGACGAGCGGAAGATAAAATTAACTATCTGGAAACAACAATCAGAAAACTACAAAATAAAGAAAGCAAAGAGAAAAAAATCGTTTACGAGACGGATGAAGAGCAACTAGAGTGGGAAATAGTTAAGGGCGCGAAATACAAGAAAAGAAAAGCCATCTCATCGCCTGAGATATCCCCACAACAAGAAACGAGAGAAGCTAAGGCTGAAAAAAGGAGTATCCCCCCGCCGATATTCATAAACAAAGTCAAAAACTTTAACATGATTAAAGATCTAATTATGCAAAAGATTAAACACGATGTAAATTTTAAAACGCTAGCCAGTAGCAAAATAAAAGTAAATACTATAGATGAGAAAGACTATCGGGCGATTATCAAGCTACTAAAAGTAATTAAAACGCAGGAAAATCATCCCCTGAAAGAAGTAACTTACTATACATTCCAGTGCAAACAATCTAAACCTTATAAAATAGTAATAAGAGGGTTACATCCAACAACTAACGAAGAAGAGATTAAGAATGAGCTAGCGAAATTGGGACATGAGGCCGTTCGAGTAACAAACGTAATCATCAAAAAGAAAATTAATGAGATACCGACTAAAATAGCGCTACCACTGTTTTATATTGATTTAGTTGTCAAGCCTAATAACAAAGATATCTATGAACTGAAACATATGTTATACTGCAAAATCAAAATTGAGCCACCGAGAGTTAAAAAAGAGATTCCGCAATGTAAGAGATGCCAAGGATTTGGGCATACCCAAAATTACTGCCAAAAGAAACCTAAATGTGTCAAATGTGGAGCTAATCACTACTCTGCTGAATGCAAAAAGCCAAAAAATACAAAATGTAAATGTGCTAACTGCGGATCAGAACATACGGCCAACTGGAAAGGATGCCCAGTCTACAGAGGAAAGATAGCGTCTCAGCAAAAACCTAAAATGACCGTTACGCAACGTATATATCAAAACGACCACATGTTCGCTAAAAAAGCCAAACCTTCTGAATCTTATGCTGAAGTAGCAAGCGCGAAATGTACGCATCCAACAAATGGGAGTATGGAAACACAAGCTAGACCAAATGAACCAACGATCCAGGACGTGTGGGACCTACTCCAGAAAATCCAGTATATGTGTAATAGCACTGAACACAGATTGGAAGTGCTGGAAGAGAGAAACCAGCAAAATCCAAAACATGACCAATGTTATAAAAATAATGACAGACACATCGTTTAGAATTATAACTTGGAATGCGAATGGCTTTGCACTGCGTAGTAGGGAGCTAGAAACATTACTAAAGGTGCGTTTTCGTTGCTGCTACCAGGCTACAAGCGGTTGGTTCGTGTTTGAAGACATGACGTCACTAATAGTAACC
Source organism: Nylanderia fulva (assembly GCF_048542155.1). Lineage (NCBI taxonomy): Eukaryota > Metazoa > Arthropoda > Insecta > Hymenoptera > Formicidae > Nylanderia > Nylanderia fulva. The sequence goes on from NW_028190298.1 coordinate 140,434, forward strand.
AAGAATAAAAACGTCTCGAGCAGGCAGTGCGCAAACGTGTTAGCGTGGTTGCTATACACGATGAATCCTGAGAGGTTATCTATGATGTTAAGTATGATGGAAATGATGATTGATGATGAATTATCACATATTGTTAATATGTGTCAGTTACAATCCACAAGCAGGATTGCCCTTTCCTTTCTGAAGGATAGAATAAATCATTTCAAAATAGGAATAATTGCTAACGAAGAGTGGGTGACCCATTACATTGATCAAGATTTTCATAAACAGTTTAGATATAATAAGCACAAAGCTTCGTTACTGCCACATTTCTTATTCATCATGCTGTCGATGTTATTTTTGACATTCATTGACTTGTTAGATTAAGTGAATTCTATCTAAATTTGTCTTTTTTGACAGGATGATGAAGAGCACATATTGGGCTCTTATAGACACAGTTCGACCTTACTACCCTGTCAAGTGCCAGAGAGGTAATGCACCTTTGGTAACAGTTGAGAAAGCTGTCCTGATGACATTGTGTTATCTGGGGAAGCACGTGCCTTTGTCTGATATAGGTGATCGATTCGCTGTGGCTCAAAGCACAGTTTTTAAGGAGGCCAAAACTATCATTTATATACTGTGTGATCTTAGAGATACATTTATTGTTTGGCCCAAAAAAAGTGAGTGTGTGATACTGAGCAGGCAATTTGAGGATCGTGCAGGATTTCCTGGTGAGCACTCTGTATGGCTTGGCTATTTTACTTTGAAATGTTTTTCTAAAGACAATGCTCTTCATGCAGAAGCTTTGTCATGTCTTATTGTCTCTTGCCATTTTTTCAGGTGTCATAGGAGCTATCAATGGTTGCCACATTGAAGTTGTACCTCCAGCAAACCAGCATTCTAGTTACATAGATCGTACATGCAACTACTTTATCACACTTCAAGGTGGGATTTTATGAAAACAGTGTATTTTTGCCATTAATATCATAATCTCTCTTATAGTAATATCAGCATTTCATTTTATAGGAATTTGTACTGCAACAAAAATATTTACAAATGTATCGATTGGAACACCTGGTAATGATGCCCACGTTATGAAGTACTCTAGCGTTTACCGGACGATAATGCGAGATGGAATGGAATCCATGTTTTTTAATAGCAATTATCATTTGATAGGCGATAAGGCCTACCCTAACAGGATGTGGTGCATGGCACCTTTCAAGTAAGTTGAACGTTTTTGCATTCAAATATGTGTTGTTATATTTTACCATGTGAATAGCATTCTAATGCTCTTTCCTTGAATAGGGATTTTGGGAATCTTACTCCAAGACAAAGAACATACAACTATCATCATAGTTCAACCCGCATTGTAATAGAGCACACATTTGGTCTTATGAAGGGCAGATGGAAGCGTTTGATGAAAGTCAATACAGAAATTGCCAAAGTCAGTGACATTGTACTAGCCATCTGTGTTTTGCACAATTTTTGTTATCTACGCAATGATGAAGTGATTAAGAAAATGATTCAAGATAAAAGACGCATGCCTAACCAACATGTTTCCAACAATTATATAGACGAAGTCAGCAAAATACAAGGCGCAGAGAAACGCAATAGAATTGTACATTTGTTCTGAAAACTTTATTTGTAAGTCTTACTGTGATAAATGAAAAATATTATAGGAATATCTGGAATAAACTATTATATTGTCTAACTATTATATTGTCTTTATTTCTCATTTCCATCTCAGAGTACATATTTGCAAAATTAAATGTTTGGCAAAACTACATTAAATAATAGATATAGAAAGTATGTAAAAAAAAAGAATAACATTGTCTTATATTCTTATATTCCCTATTGTCTTATACATATTTTATAACAAAGAATATACTCAAAATAAAATTTTACTCAGATGGAAATACTGAGTGCAAAACACAACACAATAAAAACATTTTAAATAAGCACACTTATTGAAGAATAAAATAAATATTAACTTAGAACAAAACTAATAGATATACATTGGCACCAAAAGATACATATTACACACAAATGTGGGCTTTTTGCAGTTCCTTACATACTACGAAATGACTAAGACACTTTGGCAATGACAGGTAAGTACATAAAACTAGAATCTTTCTGTAATACTTCTTAACTTACAGTAAGTAGTATAAATATAATTCTAACTTAAGTAAAATAAAACTATAATAATCTAACTTAAAATAAAATAATGTAACACTTTAGTATAAGTACATGAAATTTTAGGTAGTTTAAATAAAATGTTAATATAAGTACTAAGTAATCCTCTGTATTGATATAAATCATATAGAGAGAGACATCCGAAGTAATAAAAGTATATTTGAAATGTGTTTGAAATTCATTTTCAAAGACTTTAAAAGTTGTTTCAAACATGTTTCAAATATTTTTTTGCTCCTTGGGATATTCTCATAAAAAGATAATAAAGAGATAACTATTATTTATCACATATGGAACATATCACATTTAATGCTTGTGTTAATCAATGTTAGCTACCTATTTGTAAATTACAATTTCTTTTAATTAGTAGTTTTGTTTGAGCTTGTGTTGTGGCTCAACATATTGGTAATGATATTGAGAAAAGCTTTCTTAGTATCATTTGAATCTTGCATTAGTTTCATTAAACTTTCATTTTGCTTACAGCGTTCCTCAGCCTCATTTTTCAGAAAATCCAGGATGCAGGTGTTATCAATCCTAGGTTTCTTTAGCTTCGTGGATGACTTTACATGAATGAATGGGTTTCCATCGTTTTCATTTGATGATGCATTTTCAGACTCAGTATTACAAATCCTTATGTTTATTTGTTTTGAAGAATTTGGAGCATTCGGAATCGTCGCTGGTTGCTCTTTAGAGGTAATGAGTAGGTGATACCTCTCTAGACAATGAATCAAGCAAACGTACTGGTTTTGCTTTGTGTTTCCCTTTAATAATGTCAAATACCTCATCAGAAAATGCTGGTTTCTTTCCTTTTCCGTTACCAGAACTGCCAGCACCATTCTGTAAAAAATGCATCACAGCACTTTCAAGGTTGCGCCACTTCTGCGAGCAAACAGATCCTTCATCTCTTGTTCCAAAATTATACTTTTCTTTTAGTTTTACACCAATTTTTTCCCAAATCTTCTTCTTCACAGTTTTCTTATCATTTAATATCATCTGAATGTCCTTACGTCCCACAATTTCAATTAAGTCATGTGTGGCTGCAATATCCAGTGGTGATGGTTTATTATTTTTGACCCAAATCTCTTTGTTGCTTTTGTCAAAGATTTCACTCGACAAAGGTGAGATATTACGTATTTTAAAGCTTTCTTCACTAGAGCTCTCTGCAGTATTGGAATCCTCTATTATTGTAAAAGGTTCACAGGAATTAGCAGACTTAAATCGTTGGATTACGGAATCATCTAGGGGAAAAGAAATATATGATCCACCTGAAAAAAGAAAAGTAGAAGTAAAACACAAAGATGCATTAAATATATAGAGAAATTCAAGTAGTTAGTATATAGCTCATTCCGAAAAACAAACAGGTAAAAATTAAAATATCAACTAAAATAAAATTGGACTTATTATATAGCAGGATTAGCGCTCAGCAAATATTTTATTTCAAAACATTTATTAAAATATGACACAAAGACGTAGGTAAGCTTCATGAAAGATAAATTTAATTGACTAACATAACCCCTACAGAACTCACAATGCAAGTATACTTACTTGAAACATAATGGAAAAACATTTTGCCATCAATAGAATGCACGTCACCATCAGCGCGCACGAGGAGGAAATACTCGTTTAAGGTGAGCACCGTATTGTCCATTTTCGTTTTTACACCATGGATTTACCTCACGGTTGTATACACCATGTATACGATCGAGTCAACACTCTACAATTGATTTCGCGCCAAACAACCTACTACAACCGCGCTATCATCCTCAGGACCATGGCAGCGCGGTAGCAGCTACCGCAACCAACCAGGTTGCATCGATGACGTCACAACCAGAAACGAAAACGGTCGTGTTTGTTTCTGATCGCTTGTGGTAGGAAAACGAAAACGCACCTTAAATTATAAAAATATAGATATAGCATTAATATCTGAAATCCACTTTACTAATAAAAATTACTTGAAGATTTACGGATACACGGTGTATCACACGACGCACCCTAGTGGTAAAGCTCATGCTGGTACAGCTATCGTTGTTAAAAACAATGTGAAGTTTTGTCCGCATGAGGAAATCAGAAGGGATAATCTGCAAGCTACTGTTATTACGGTCCAACACAATAACTCAGACTTCAAAATAGCAGCAATATATTGCCCACCTCGACATAATATCAAGAAAAAGCAGTTTGAAGAAGAAATAGGAAAGCTTGGATCGCGATTTATAGCCGAAGGGGACTTTAATGCTAAACACACGGCATGGGGCTCCCGCTTAATCACTCCCAAAGGTAGGGAATTGCACAAAGCAACTAAAACCTGTAAATGGGATGTCAGATCGTCACGGAAACCAACATATTGGCCGACGGATAGAAACAGAGTACCTGACCTGTTAGATTTCTACATCACTAAAGGTATATCAACAAACTATTTCGAAGTTGAGAATATAGATGACCTCTCCTCAGACCATGTGCCGGTTTTACTTACGCTGAGTTCTACTGTTATTCGAAAGGAAAAAAGAACTACACTTACCAACAAACATACGGACTGGGACAAATTTAGGGAGGAGCTTGATCTAACAATAAACCTGAAAGTTAGGCTTAAATCTGTGGAAGAGCTAGATGAACAAGCGCAAAACATGGTTGACTATATCTGTAGTGCTGCGAGAAGCTCAACACCAGCACAAAGTAACATTATAACGCAGGAAATATGCTACCCAGAGGAGATTAGAGACATGATTAAAAACAGAAGAAGAGCAAGACGTACCTGGCAAAAATCTAAACATCCAGAGCACAAAAATACCTTTAATCGTATCAATAATCAACTAAACAGACTAATCAAGGAAAACAAAAAGAAAAGCTTCAAAAGCTATCTAGGTAACCTCTCTGCAGAAATAGACAAAAACTATTCTCTGTGGAAGGCAACTCGAAGACTTAAACGTCCAACTATCAAGATACCACCATTCAAAGATGAGGGGGGGAAGTGGATACACCGGGATGAAGAAAAAGCCGAACTGTTCGCTCGGCACCTGCATAAGGTTTTTCAAACCAACGACACTCAGTCCAGTATTGACACGACAAGGATATTCCACGAAGATGTAAAAATCAAACTGTTTACACCTTTCGAAATTGCACAAGAAATTGATAAAAATATGAACCCCAAAAAAGCGCCAGGCATAGATCAAATATCACCCAGTTTGATCAAAGAACTATCAAGAAAGGCAATAGTACTGATCATATATATTTTCAACGCTTGTCTTAGATTAGAACATATACCAGAGTGCTTCAAAATAGCTCAAATAATAATGATTAACAAACCCGACAAACCGGCTGAAGAAGTAAAATCATACAGATTAATATCCCTACTTCCGGTGATATCAAAATTATTTGAAAAGTTACTGTACAAACGACTCAAACCATTACTACAGATTCCGGATCATCAATTTGGTTTTCGTAATCAACACTCAACCATTGACCAAATACATACAGTGACTTCTATAATAGAAAAGGCATTTGAAGAAAAGAAATACTGCTCCGCTGTATTTCTGGATGTCGCACAAGCATTCGACAAAGTGTGGCAGGAAGGGCTCATTCTAAAAGTTAGTAAATTATTGCCAGGAAATTTTTGCAGACTACTGGAATCATACCTCTCAAATCGAAAATTTAGAGTGATGTACGAAAAAGCTAAATCGGCCTTTTTACCAATACAAGCGGGAGTCCCACAGGGAAGCGTCCTGGGGCCGATCTTGTACCTGATCTATACGGCAGATATACTAACTGATAGCAAAACGACAATAGCCACGTTTGCTGATGACACAGCAATAATGGCAGTGAACAACTCACAAAGAAAAGCAACGAATAACCTCCAAAGAGCTTTAGATAAAGTGTCACAGTGGACGAAAGACTGGAAAATTAAACTCAATGAACATAAATCAACACATGTAACATTTGCATTACGTCGCATTGATGCAGAACTCCGTGTACATATAGACAATCAACTATTACGACAAGACAACTCTGCAAGGTATTTAGGCATGCATCTGGATACAAGATTAACGTGGAAATATCATTTATGTAAAAAAGCGGAACAAATCCGCATGAAAATTAGACAAATGCACTGGTTAATCGGGCGCAGATCCCAACTGGACCTCTATCATAAGAGAATGATATATCTAATGATCATCAAGCCTATATGGACATACGGTATCCAATTGTGGGGATGTACAAGAGTCTCGAACCGACTAATAATTCAGCGTGCTCAAAATAAGATCATTCGCATGATTTGCGATGCCAGATGGTATCAAAGTAATGAAGACATACACGCGGACCTAAATATCCAAACAATCGAGCAAGAAATAAGGGAGTTCGCAAAGTCACACGAAGAGAGGCTACGCCAACATGTCAATGCTGAAGCCATAAGCTTACTAGATACAGACCAAGATGTGAGACGACTAAAGAGAAACAAACCCCAGGACCTAACATCTTAATAACTTAATGTTATTCAGTGATACGAATTTAATGCTTTAGATACTGACCTAAACTAAAACACATGTTCAAAAATCATATATCAATAGTATTACTTATTCGAACCACGGTTTGAGATTGTAATAACCATACATTAAATTAAAAAAAAAAAAAAAAAAAAAAAAAAAAGACGTCAGAGGCAAGAAATTATATGAAGCTGTTCTTGCAAATTATATCAAAATAAATAAGATTATTCGAGCAATAATATGAATTAATGAAATCCGTCGAATACTTTTTTTACTTCGTAAATCTGCAAGTACCTGTAAATAATCTTGCTCAATCATGTCCACGTTTACTGAAAATGTAGGACATATGCAAATGAGTTATACGCATATTTATTAACAAATAGGGAGTTTGACGGATTTTACTAATTCATATTATCAAACACAGTAATTACATTCAAAAACTTATTTATTCGATATATATTATATAAAAAGAAACCTCATGTTATTTCTTGCTTCTGACATCATAATTCAATATAGCTGTAATGAGGGATCAGTAGATGAAACGTACGCAGTAGAAAAAATTGAAACAATTTTGTCTTAAACACAAAATTGTTTCAATTTTTTTACAGGATATTTTATGTATTAATTATTAATAGTATTAATATTATACAAACATTTTGATCTGTTTATTTTTTCAAATAGATAAAGTACTTTTTAAAACAAGCTTCTTAATAAATTGTAATTTAACGTACTTATATTTTTTAAGTTTCTTATTTATGGAATACTGTGATCAAAGAAATAATGTTTAATTTCTTGTTTAAAATATTTCAAAGTTTAATTTTAATACATTATAATATACTTTAATATTATATAATATGTTATATAGATGTAATATATATTAAAAATATATAAATATATATATATATATATATATATATATATTCGTAAATACGTATATTGTTTTTATTGCAAGTACCTACATCTGTAAATACAATACAAGATATTTTAGTAATTAAATTTATGTACAGTGTATATTCGTGTATGGCATATTCTATGTATGTATAGTGATCTACAAACGATGTACATTGGATGTCTTTAATATGTACATATATAATGCACGTATACCATATATATCCATACAATGTGCCTCATTTGTAAATCACTGTATATACATAGAATATCATTTATATACATAGAATATCATCTATAGATGTATATAGATGCAATTTATGTACATTGGATATGAAAAAAATATTTAGTGTATATGTAAATTATCTGTCATATACTTTCCACGAATGTACATGGAATGTACCTATCTATACGCATATATATTGTATGGATATACAATGTATAAACAGAACATTAAATTTATATACAAATAGGATATCCAATGTACATTGTTTATACATCACTGTATATACATAGAATAAGTCATATTCACAGACATATATGGAATACACATACATGAGATGTCTAATAAATATTTATTGTATATGAAGGAAAGTATCTGCTATATATATGTACTTCTCTGTATGTACATATACATAGAATATGAAGCAAATATACACATGTATATTACATGGACATACAGTGTACATACAGCGCGTTGCATTTGTACATACCTATGACATCCAGAGTATGTCATTTGTGTATCATTGTATGTCTATAGAATATGTGATATCCACTGATGTATATGCAATGTATATTTATTGAATATCAAAATGTTTTCTGGGATGTATCGTTAAAAGTTATTACAATTATACAAACATTTACATATATGATTAAATAAAATATATATGTATACTATAATATAATTATATATTTTATATATGTACATATATACCATATATATTTCAATTATTTTGAACTGTATTGCATAAATTGTTATTTATACAAAGTTATGTGATAAGAATCGAAAATACATATTTTTTGTGATACTTGAATTACTAGAAAGCTGCTCTATATATCTGTACTTTAAAAAGTAACTGATATCCTAAAAAAATCATAAAAATGAAAAGGTCAGGCCATGTTCAAAAGAAAGTACTCAAAAATTTAAACCTTTCAAAATTTAAACGATCTAATAATAAATTATCACGAAAAGTAACTGATATGTTATTCAAGGTGCCAGTTCAAAGTGAACATACGTAAAGTGTATATTATCTAAATTTAGTAATAATATATTACCATAAAAAGTAACTGTGATATTTTATTCAAGGTGCAAGTTCACATTGAACATACATACATATAAGTAAAACTGATTACAATTTGATTCTAGAAAATAAGTGCGATATGTTATTCTTAGTGCACAAAATATAATAGTCGTTTATAGAGATTTGATTTGAAATTCATACTAGCCCGTACAATGAAAAATAATTGCTCGTAATTCCAGAGTACCAATTTGTTAATGACTCAGAAAAATAACATGGCGGCCTGCTCTCAAAAAACGATGGATAGAATAAATAATTGAAATAAGAGTTGTGAAAACTGTATAAATTAAAAATCTCCAATCTTTCTTTAGTAAAATTTCCTGTTAATGACCATCATTAACCTAGGCAAGGTGGCATATGTGATTGGGATTTAACATTATCAGTAATTTATTGAATAGACAGAGAAAAGTTTTGTTGTATGCATCGGTTCAGTGTTTGAAATAACCATGTACTATCCATATACTGTAAAGCACAAATTCTTCATTTCTATCATAAATAATATCTATTTATTAAAATTTTAGCAGACGTCTTTTAAATAGAAAATAGTATCTTGCGATCATGAAGAATAGGTTTTGAATAGCAAGGTTTCATTTGACTTACAATTTTCTTCAGAAACACAGAAGAAAAAGGTATTTGTATATAGTTTTGTATATTCACTTCGTTGTGTATAGAGCTTTTAAAAATACGTTGAATCTTTATTCTAATCTAATCTTCTTCTAATGTAATTACTTTTCGTACTTCAAATGTTGTAGTAATTATTCTGTAAGAGCTTCGACATTATTTCTAAATGGACATCGAAAAACATCATAGTTTTTTGAGAGCAGGCCGCCATGTTATTTTTCTGAGTCATTAACAAATTGGTACTCTGGAATTACGAGCAATTATTTTTCATTGTACGGGCTAGTATGAATTTCAAATCAAATCTCTATAAACGACTATTATATTTTGTGCACTAGGAATAACATATCGCACTTATTTTCTAGAATCAAATTGTAATCAGTTTTACTTATATGTATGTTCAATGTGAACTTGCACCTTGAATAAAATATCACAGTTACTTTTCATGGTAATATATTATTACTAAATTTAGATAATATACACTTTACATATGTTCACTTTGAATTGGCACCTTGAATAACATATCAGTTACTTTTCGTGATAATTTATTATTAGATCGTTTAAATTTTGAAAGGTTTAAATTTTTGAGTACTTTCTTTTGAACATGGCCTGACCTTTTTATTTTTTATGATTTTTTTATGATTTTACATATACATATATATAAAATTTAATACCATATATATTTCATAATTCAGTTATATGAATAATATGTTCTCTGTAAGTATAATTGATTTGCGTATAATACATATATATATATATATATATATATATAAATTGTTAAAGTGTTTCATTATTAATCAAATAATAAATTAATAAATATGATTTCTGTTGCATATATTTTCTCAGTTTTAATAGATCTGATTGATTATATGTTATGCGCAAGTCAATTACAAACATGGATATTCATGTATATGTAATATTGACTTGTGCATAACATATAATCAACCACATCTATTAAAAATGAGAAAATATATGCAACAGAAATCATATTTATTAATAATATTATTTGATTAATAATGAAGCACTTTACCAATTAATAAAAATTCTATCTATATATTACACAAGTGATCTACTATAATCATAGCCCGTTTGGTCGTCTTTTAATAAAAATAAAGAATTTATATTTTATCACTGGCGATACAATCCATTTTTAATTGATAAAAGTTTTGATATTAATAATTTATATTAGTTATATTTTAAGTATTATTTTATTCATAATTAAATTTCATCATTGCCATAACATTTTATGTAATATATAATGTTTTATTATAATGATTATAATTGTGTGATAATAACGGTTATAATATAATTATTTAAACAGAGTCAAAATGAATCGAAAGCGTCCAAGGAAAGACATTTCAAATATATCAAAACGACAATTAAATAGATTGGTTAAACAAGAATCAGAATTTATTTCTAAATCTATGTTAAATATGACTGCCATATATATACCATCACATAAGAATAATAATAAACGCACGAACAATGAGGAAAATATCTTGTTAGAGATTAATTCTGATATGACAGATATTCAAAGCGATGCACAAGTAATTGAAAAAGACAATGTTTCTAATGAAAGAAACAACAACGATATGCTAGTAAATTATGAACATTTCAATATAGATGAATATGTAAATGAATATAATTTAAATTCCATACAATACAATACAAGAATTCCTTGCGAAAAATCAATAGCACAAGTGACATCTGAAAATGCATACGTGACAAACAGCAATTTCAGAAATGATCTTATTGTCTGGGCTGCGGAATATCAAATTAAACATAATGCTCTAAAAGCACTACTTCTGAAATTAAGACAGCATTCTTGTTTCTCAACATTGTTGAAAGATCCGCGATCATTTTTAAAAACGCCAAGAACACAAACGATACGTGTAGTAGTACCAGGGATATATTACCATTTTGGATTACTAAATGTTATATCAGATGCATTGAAATTACAAAAAGAGAATATTGATTGTGTCAAAATAGCTATAAACATTGATGAATTACCATTGTCAAAATCGTCTCAACAACAATTTTGGCCTATATTAGGCTCAATTCTTTCCTATAACAATGTATTTATCATCGGAATTTACTGTGGAAATGAAAAACCAGCAGACGCAAATGATATTTTACAAGATTTCGTTAACAAAGCAATAGAAATATGTGAAAATGGTATTTACATTGATAATCGTAATATACAATGTAGAATTGAAGCACTGATATGCGATGCACCAGCCAAATCATTTATTGTACTTTGTGCATAAAAGATCATACAGGATATTCCAGTTGTACTAAGTGCATTACTGAAGGAGAATACATAAAAAATCGGATGTTTTCCGCAAATGGATGCGCCACTTAGAACAGATGAGGATTTTATTCAGAAAATTGATGATAATTATCATAACTCAGATGTAACATGCTGCTTGTTAAAAATACCTCATTTTAAACCTGTCACAAACGTTCCTTTAGATTACATGCACTTAGTATGTTTAGGAATTATGCGAAAATTGATATATTTATGGTTTGGTGGAGATTTACATTACCGTGTACAACTCAGAGCAGTAAAAGAAATTTCTACACGTTTATTGAGAGATACAATTAAAACCATTAATACCTTCAGAATTTGCTAGAAAACCACGAGGGTTGGATTGTGTAAAGTTGTGGAAAGCTACAGAGTATAGATTAATACTATTATATACAGGGCCAGTGGCTTTTAAATCTATTTTAAAAAAAACAATCTATATACACATTTTATGATATTTCATGTAATTATCAGAATTATGTCTTCCAAAGATTTATATCAATATTTATCATATGCGCAAGAATTAATTTTATTTTTTATTAAAACATTTATAAAACTTTATGGAACCCACAATGTTTCGCACAATGTTCATTGTCTTTTGCATCTTATAGATGATGTTAGGAACTTTGGATCACTTGACAATTTCAACGCATTTAAGTTCGAAAATTATATGCAACAATTAAAGAAATTACTTAGAAAATCCGAAAAGCCATTACAAGTAGTACAAAGATGTACTGAGAAAGAAATGAACTTAGATATATCACCATTATGTAATATTTCTTCAGATTCCATTTTAACACATCCAAATCTATTGTCATTACATTGTGATGGTCCACTTACATTTGATTGCAATAATCCGCAATATAAAATTATTAAATATAGTGGAATCACATTCAAAGTTGGATCACTTGCAAATAATTGTTGTGGCTTAAGCGATGGTACTATTGTATGTATCGAAAATGTGGCGCACTGTAAAGAACGAAACATTCCTATGATTATAGGATATGAATTTTTGGAAAAAAAGGATCTATTTGACGTGCCTTGTCCATCTTCTTTGCTTGGAATATATTCTGTACATGTATTATCACGTTTGAAATCATGGCCATTAAAAACTGTGACAAGGAAATATGTGAAATTACCTTGTAAAAATAATAAATTTGCAGTTTTTCCACTATTACATATTGAAACGTAATGTGCTCATTGGTATGGTACTAGGATGGCTGAAAAAAAATATTCAATTGTTGAATTTGAAGATAAAATCCAAATTATTCCAAATAATTGGTTCACCGCAGATTTAAAAAAAGCTTTTTGGCCACATTATACAAATAATCGACGATATGATACAGCAGTTAAACTAATGGAATCACCAGAATCTACATGGTTGGAACACCCAGTCAACAAAATATTCGGGACATTTTGTAAGTGGTTTTGTTAATTATATAGTTTTCTTTTTATTCTAATCTTTGTATTAAAATTAAATTAATATGATGTGTAATATATGTAAAATAACTATATATATAGATTTTAAATATTGCAACATTTTGTACGTTGTTTCTTTAAAGGTTATTTTGGACTATCTCTCAAAAGAATAAAAATTTGTTTATTTATTTATTGTATGATAATAAATTAGTGAGTCAGATTAGTTTGTTGTGGCTTAAGCGATGGTACTATTGTATGTATCGAAAATGTGGCGCACTGTAAAGAACGAAACATTCCTATGATTATAGGATATGAATTTTTGGAAAAAAAGGATCTATTTGACGTGCCTTGTCCATCTTCTTTGCTTGGAATATATTCTGTACATGTATTATCACGTTTGACAATATTATAAAACGCTATATTTCTTTTTTATTTAAAAATGATAACATTAATAGCAATCAATTTTATTTGTTTATCTGATTTTTCCACATTTTATGAATAGAAATAATAATTTAAATTGTATAAATGAATATTAATGCTACCATATTTATATTATTCGCGAGTGTGAAAACATTTGAAATTTTATATTCTATAATAAACAAGAGTTAATTTTCAATGGTTAAAAGTAATAAAGGTCCAAGATATACACGAAAAAATATAGCGTTTTGGACTATACCTGGTTTACTATAGCGGTTTACCAGGTCCAGTCAAAAACGTTAATAGATTAAATAAAATAATATAGCATTTTTCAGCTTGCTATGAAAAAGCAAGGAAAAAATTAAAGGATGTCGAAAATTTATTAGATATAAATTCTTGTACTGAACAGAAGAATATTTAAAAAAATCACGAAAAATCAGAGCCGCTAAAGTAGTAAATGACTCATCATCAAATAGTAGTGATGAATTTTCTGAAGCAGATGAAATATTCAAAGATATACCAAAAGTTCCGGAGAAACAAATAACGACTGCACATACTAAAATAAAAAAAGTTATGCAAAATGGTAAAAATCTAATGAGCAATATATAATATAAATATTAAAAACTAGTTATAGTGGCTAGATTCCGTAAAGCGTAAATATGCGCGTATTTTCGTTAGTAAACGTAACGTGTACTATACGTAAATGTGCGCTTTAGGGAATCCAGCCAGTATAATAAATTAAAATTAATTTATAGAAAATGCGAATGTCTCTTGTGCCAAAAAAAAGTTAAAATAAATAAAAATAAGTATGTAATAGAAAATTTCGAACCGGGCTCTAAAAAAATAACAAATAAAGATCCCCGTAAGTATAATCACTTTAAAAAACACAGAAATTTAAAATTGTTTTATCAAATTTTTTACTTTTAACATTAATGTAATAATTGTGCTTTTTGATATATTTATTAATATATGAATACAATTATAAAATAAAAGTGTTGCAATAATAATTATATGCAGGCTGCTTTTGTGACAAAATCAAAATGACCCAAATTAATGAAATTTCAGATATACTATCAATCACAGTGCAAGATCATTTTAATCTCGGTCATTTTGATTCTGTCGCGAAAACAGCCGCAATAAGATAACTATAATGTATATCTAAATATTATATGCATAATTTTAATTTTATACTTTACTTTTACATATTATTATATATTTGCATTAGATATATTAGATCGTGATGTTATTACATTGTTATTATTAAATCACTTTTGGAATTTTTGTGATCTAATGTATAATATACATATATATTCATAATAATTAATATTATTACAATAAAATCTGTTGTTATTTTTAGAATCAGAATCAGAATCACAAAACTTGTCAAGCAAGAATAGAAGCAAACAAATCGCCGATTTAAATGTTGATGATGATTATTTAGGTATAATATTAGTAATTTATGTTTTTTTACATCATACGAGGTGTGTTCAAAAAGTATCGCGAATTTTGAATTTCCGCGGGTTACGTATATTCGATTTTCGATTTTTTTTGGCGTTATGTTGGTACTCATGTTTCTCATTTATGCCGACAAGTACGGCCATTTTGAATGTTCAGTTAATTTTTGACAGCTGCTTTGCTTGCACGTGTTTTGGCTTGTCTTCGATTTTTGCCTATTCCAAAAAATGGATCAAAGAATCTGTATCAAATTTTGTGTGTTGTGAACCCATGATTCGTCACCAGTTATGACCCTCTGGAGCAAATTTGGGTAGTCGCGGACAGAGTCCAACATCTCCTGAGCAATGTTAATGCGATGCTGTTTTTGGTCGAAATTGAGCAATTTTGGTACGAATTTCGCGGCGACCCGTGTCATGCCCAAATCATTGGTAAAAATCGAATGGCACGAGCCAATCGATATGTTTAGGTCCTCAGCAACTTCTCTAACGGTGATTCGACGATTGACCAATACTATTTTCTTCACTTCATCAATGTTTTCGTCTGTTGTTGACGTGCTCGGGCGTCCGGCACGCTCTTCGTCGTTCACATCTTCTCGGCCCTCGGAATCATTTTGTACCACCGATAAACGTTGCTTCGGTCCAAGGTAGCTTCACCATATGTCACAGTCAACATTCGGAATGCGTCCGCGCACTTAATTTTGTTTTTCACACAAAATTTGATACAGATTCTTTGATCCATTTTTTGGAATAGGCAAAAATCGAAAACGAACCAAAACACGTGCAAGCAAAGCAGCTGTCAAAAATTAACTGAACATTCAAAATGGCCGTACTTGTCGGCATAAATGAGAAACATGAGTACCAACATAACGCCACAAAAAAATCGAAAATCGAATATACGTAACCCGCGGAAATTCAAAACTCGCGATACTTTTTGAACACACCTCGTATAGTTATTCCATAACTGAGAGACAATGGATATTGTTTCCAATGTACCACTAATTTGTGGAATACTTCAAATTTAATATCTACTTTCGTTATTGCGATTTCTTTGTTATCCGAAATAACTATTTTGATGGAATCAATACGATTGCCGTCAGCAGAGCGATTAACTGCAACTACATTGCCTATCGTTCCATTGACAAGTCCCAAAGTTACGTCAATGTTTCGTCGAATCATCACTTTAGCGCCAATTTTAATCGCTATTACTCTTTCAATGCCAGCTGTTTCAGACACTTTATCATCTTTGTCTTCTAAAATTTTATGCACCTTTTTTTTCATTGCTGGAGCACAGTCGACATCATCTTCTGCTATCAGTAGAATTTCATCGCTGTCGATTTTATCGAGCATTGCTGTGTTCAAAACCTTGCACAAATAACACGTGGGCAATAAACAAATTGTATCAATCGGTAATTGATTCATATAAGTGCAAAGTTCATTCAATCTTTCGTCGCAACTACTTTCTTTAAAATTGATTTTTCTAGACTGAAGAACATTGATGTCAGAATCCGTTACTAAACCTCTATTCGTATTCTAGAAAGTATATCACGATATGTATTGTCGCATCTTTGTCGCATATTAATCAAAAGTTCGTCGTACTCGAACAATCTCCACAAATCACATCCACCCATGGTACCTAAATACTTCTGAATCTCTGTATATAATAGGTAATGAGGAGGTAAGAGAGGAAGTCAGGAAGTTAGAGATAGGTGAAAGGGTGGACTCGGATCACATGCTGTTAATAGTGTGGTTCGAAAGGAAAGGAGGAGGAGGGGAAAGAAAAGGAAAAAAGAGGAGGAGATGGAACTGGACGGAAGAGGGGAAGGAGGAATTTAGGGAGAAGATAGGGGAAATATGGGAGAAGCAGAGAAATGAGCAAGAAGAGGAGGGTGTAGAGGGGGAGTGGGAGGAGAAGAAAAAGAAGATACAGGAAGTGTTAGATAAGGGGAATGAGAGAGAAGGAAAGGAGAAGAAAGAAAAAAGGAGAGGGTGGTTTGATAGGGAGTGTAGAAGAGAGAAGGGGGAGGTGGCAAAGGTGTTAAAAAGGTGGAGGAGGATAAGGGGAAAAGGAGAAGAATACAGGAAAAGAAAAAAGGAGTATGAGAGATTATGTAGAAAGAAGAAGGAGGAGGAGAATGAGGAGTGGACGAAGAAAGCAATGGAAGCGAGGACGGAGGGGCAGGTTTGGGAGGTGGTTAGGAGGGAAAGGGGAAAAGGAAAAGGAGGAATGGGTAAGGGGATTGAGATGGAAGAATGGAACAGATATTTTAGAGATCTATTAGGAGGGGTAGAGTCGAGAGTGATAATGGGAGGAAGTAGGATGGAGAAGGAGAGAGGAGAAAATCAGATAGAAAAGGGAGAAATTAGGAGGGCGATAAGTAGGATAAAGGAAAGAAAGGCGGTGGGGGTGGATGGGATTCCGGGAGAAGTGTGGAAATTTGGAGGAGAGGGAATAGAGAAGTGGGTATGGGAGATATGTAATAGGATATGGAAGGGGGAGGGGTGGATAAGGGAGTGGAGTGAGGGACTGGTGGTGCCAATCTTGAAAAGGGGTGAGGGAAAGGAGGTTTCGGAGTACAGGGGGGTAACTCTGACACCGTCGTTATACAAAGTATATGCGACGGTGTTGGCAGAGAGATTGAAGGGAGAGATAGAGGAAAAAGGGATGTTACCACCGAATCAAACGGGGTTCAGGAAAGGGATGGGAACGGTGGATAATATTTATGTACTAAATTATTTGATAAACAGACAAATAAGTAGGAAAGGAAAGCAAATGGTACTACTGTTTGTGGACCTGAGAGCAGCGTTTGATTCGGTGGACAGAGTGAAGTTGATGGCGGCGTTAAGAGGGAGAGGGGTGAAGGAAGAGACGGTGAGGAGGTGCGAGGAAGTGCTAGGAGAGATAGGATTCAGGGTTAGAATAGGGGAGGAGGTGGGGGAGAAGTTTTGGACGGGGAGGGGGGTGAGACAGGAATGCCCACTGAGCCCACTTCTGTTTAACATGTTGATGGCGGACTTGGAGGAGGAAATGAAGAAAGGAAGATGGGGGGTGTGAGGTTAGGAGAGGGCAAGGTTTATACGCTAGCGTACGCGGATGACGTGGTGCTGTTGGCAGAAGATGAGGGGGGATGAGGTGTATGATGGAGAGGTTAGGGAGATATCTGGAGGGGAAGGGACTGGAATTGAATGAGAAGAAGTCGAAGGTGATGAGATGCAGGAAAGGGGGAGGAAGGTTAAAAAAGGCTAGTTGGTATTGGAAGGGAAAAAAATTAGAGGAGGTAAAGGAGTACAAGTATTTAGGATATGTGATTCAAAGGAATGGGGGGAAAGAGGGACAGGTAAGGGACAGAATAAAGAGAGGGGCAGCAATTATGGGACAGGTATGGGGAATAGGTAAGAGGAGAGTTGGGAATAATTGGGGGAGGAGGTTGTGGCTCTTCGATGCGTTAGTATGGACGGTTTTAGGATACGGGGTGGAGATATGGGGATGGGAAGAGAGAGAGGGATTGGAAAGGATACAAGAAAGATATCTGAGATGGATGTTAGGAGTGGATTGGGGAACGCCGGGATATATGATAAGGGAGGAATTGCAAAGGGAAAAGATAAGGACAAGGATGGGAAGAAGAGCATGGGGTTATGAGAGAAGGCTAGAGGAGGGTAAGGGAGGATGGTTGGCGAGAATATGTTTGGGGGAGATTAAAGAAAGGGCAAAGAAAGGAGGGGAATTGTCAGAGTGGGAGAGAGAAAGGAGGGAATTTTTTGAGGGTAAGGGGATGGTATTAAGGGAGATAGAGGAAAGAAGAGAAAAGGGGAAGTTCAGATGGGAAGAAGTTGAGGAATGGGAAGGAAAGGAACAGAGGGAAGAGAGGGCAGGAAAAATGATAAAATCGGAATATAATAAGTGGTACAAACAGATTAAAGGAGAGGGGATTCCGGGCTATCTGAAGAAAGGGTGGGCGGAAGGTAGATGGAGGAGGATGGCAAGGTATAGACTGGGGAATGAAATAAAGGGAAATAGGTATTGGGAAAAGGAGGAGGATAGGAAGTGCAGGATATGTGGGAGAGGGTTAGAGACGTGGGAGCATGTATGGGAGGAATGTATGGATTGGGGAAGGGAAGAGAGCTGGCAGGAAATGGTAAAGGAGATATTAGGAGAGGAGGGAGAAGGGGAAATATGGTTAAAAAGGTTAGAGAAAGCAAGAGGGAAAGGGGAGGGGGAGAAGGAGAAGGAGGAAAAAGGAGGACAGGGGGATGAGAGAGGGTAGGAGATGAGAGGAAAGAGAGAGGGGGAGAGTGAGTGTGAGAGTGAGTGTGTGAGAGAGAGAGAGAGAGAGAGGGAGAGGAAAGGAGTGGAAGAATAATGGTAACCGGAAGCGGAGGCCCAACATAGGCTAAGTAGAATGTAAGATTGCGTAGGTTAAGTTAAGTTAGGATAAAAAGATTAGGGTAAGGCGGACGTGTGTGTGTGTAGGTAGGGCAGAAATGCGAGAAAAGAGGAAAAAGGTGGCGAAGAGGAGAGGCGTGGCGAAAATTGAATATGTATTGTAATTAGGTTAAGTTATAGGTATAAGTTTAGGTTAAGGAAAAGGGTAAAGAAAGGAATAAAGGTTTGGGAACGCTCCTTTAAAAAAAAAAAAGCGCCTTGTAATCCCCAATTGGGGCGGCAATAAATATATCTAATCTAATCTAATCTACTTCTGAATCTCTGATCGAGACATTTTAACAAACAAAAATTGTCCTTTTACAGGAGGAAGCTGCAACAAGTCCCCAAACAGGAGAATGTGTTTTCTGCCAAAGAAACTATCATCTGTATCTGTCGTATCAAAGATTTCACATAATCGTAGATTGATAAACATAAGTGTCACATTTGAAATCATGGATACTTCATCGATTATAAATAATTCGACATTCTTTAATATGTCTCTCAAAGTTTTCAAGACCATGTTTGACAATTGCGTATATTTTGGTGTAGATTCATGACTAACGGGTAGTTGAAACATTCTATGGATTGTCAAGCCATCGATATTGAATGCTGCGATACCCGTGGGAGCAGATATGGCAGTCGTTTTTTCCAAATTTATTCTGATCCAATGTTTAATCGTTTCAATTAGAAAACTTTTCCCTGTACCACCCTCGCCACTTACGTACAGTCGCAGAATCTGATTCTTATCTTGTAAAACTTGGCATACTCCATCAAAGACTCTTTCCTGGTCTTTGTTCAATTGCGACCTCATTTGCGATAAATCAATCGGGTCGTCAATCTTACCAAAATCTTCCAGATCTTTCATCGCGTCGTCAGCTTCTATCGGATTACAATCCAGTTCATCGTCATCGGAATTGTCTCTGTCTGCTGTTTTCAGATCATTTTCGCGCTTCTCGATTAATTCAGCAACGTTCTCAAAAGCTTTCTGTATTTCTTCGAACCTTTCGTGATATTTTATTACCTTCGTTAAAACAGACTCTGAATTCTTAAAGGCATCCGTGTAAATCTCGAATGTACCTTTGAGTTCACTCAAATCTCTCCATGGTTTAAACAGAAGAAGCAGCGAGTAAAAGTATTTTTCGGGCTCAGTTTTTATATTAAATCGATAATGGTTAATTAAATAACCCTTTTTTCGTTTTTTTAAAAATAAACCCGATGCCAGTTTGTAACACTTGACTTCGTCATTATTTGACATCTGTTTCGTAATTTCCCAGAATCTGGCAAAATCGTTCAAATTCAATGATTCTAATTCCTGAGGTCGATTTGGATAGTAATCATCGATGAGTGACGAACAGTAAATATTCGTAGAATTTTCATCAAGAGCTTAAATTTCATTAAATGTTTTAACTTTTTTATTTCTCACCTCATTAACATCGATCCATTTGACCATGGTATCATTATCCGTACCGTACAAGGGATTCCCTAATAGTGTATCCGCAGCTTCTAAAGCACCGCATTCTCTGTTATTTAATGAACGCATTGCAAAATTCCACAGTTTCGATGCCAAGGACTTATTCGAATCTATCACTTGAAAGTCTGTATTGCATTTTTCCGACTTTGTCGTGTATTTTGTTAAATATGAGTTTAAAAACTCTGATTTTTCTCCAATAAATTGTATGTCCATATTTCCCTCCCAGGCTAATTTGATAACCGGATTATAATCGTTTATAAACCTTTCCGACTCCTTGCGAGGAAGATCGTGTACAATCTGCTTTTACTGCGTAAATTTTTTCTACCGACTATCGAAGTGATAACGTCTCTTAAAACGAAATTCTCAGTAACTGGCCGAGGAAAATTGAACCGACACTTTCTGTATATATTAGTTTCCGTTTTTTTCGTACGCATGCAATACGAGTTATGTTTATGATTCTGATCACTTATTACCGTATCGTACAACGTTGGCGAAACATTTTCATCTGGAATTTCTCACGTTACGTATTTTCGAATAAACGTAGCAACTTCTTCATCCGGCAATTTTCCTATTATTGGAGCATTTTTTATCCAAATCATACAATGCATGTGCTGAATACCTCTACTTTGATATTCCAGTCGCCAGAAGTAATGAATAACCTTTCCTATTGGATTATCGGACGAACAAATAGAATCAATCATGGCTTTGAATTTTATGCACATGAATCTAGAAGTACTTACAGGATCGTATGCAACTAGTTCGCTGATGTCTAACTTCTCTTTATCGGGATTCATATCTCGTAAATATTCACCCAAATCGGACCATTTCCATTCACTAGGACTCAAAGTCAAAAACCACGTCGCTGGACCGTAATGCAAAGTCATGCATTTTACATTATTGGACGGTTGTCGCCAAAATTGATCCGTATTTCTCATTTTTGCGAAAATACTCATTAAATTCGATTCTAATTCGTAATCTTTCAATTCGTTCAAGTATCTACCAGCAGTGTATCTCTCTCGTTGGTTAGTAACCATCATCGTATAATAGATACCACTTTTCAACTGTCGGTAGTTAGCATCATTGAAAAGGAAAAACAGATACTGCAGATTCACCCTGAATCTACTATGTTTCGACATCAATCGTGTTCTAATAAATAAATATTCCGGCAATGCAAAGTTTCTATCTTCTCGTTGTCCATTGACACCATCAGGATATAAATCAGGGAAACACATGACATCCAGATATTTATAACGATTATCCATTGGAAAATCTTCAATTTTCACCATTTGATAAAGCTTCAATGCAGATTCGTTATCGATTCTTTTCGCGTGTATTGGGTATATTGTATACTGATCGTTAATATCCGAATGTTCAGTGATTTGTGTGAGAAAAGCCGTACGTTTTAAAACGGTTTGATCATTATTATTTTTGTTTTGCTGTACATTGTACAAATTCAATGCTGGTAATTCCTCAACCACCTCATTTATTTCGTCATTGTCGCTTTCCTCATCGACAATCCTATATTCTGTTTCCTGCAACTTATCCTTTAATAGATCATCAGATGACGCTGGAAGACGAATTTTTGAATAATGAGGATTATTTTCTTTCAACCATTGCAAAGCCTTATACATTTTATTAATATCTACCAAATTTTCCCAAACCACTTTAGATTTCTTGGGTATACCTCGAACGAGAATGTGCAACTCGTGATTCAAATTTATAGGATCTTCCGGAGGACATACCTTATCCAATGTTTCTTGTAAAGGCAGAGGCAAATGAAATGTTCTACCTTTTCCTAAACAGAGTTCGATTATATAAGTTTCTTGATTTAAAATGTGCTATATTTAAATCATTTAATTATTTTTTTCGTTCAAGTACAATTAACAGCAAAAACTGCATATACGTAGGTATGTATTTACTCTACTGCCATTACTTGAAACAAATACATTATTCGATATTAACAAATTGGAACTCTGGAATTACGAGTAATTATTTTTCATTGTACAGACTAGGTTTAAATTTTTGAGGACCTTCTTTTGAACATGGCTTGACTTTTTCATTTTTATGATTTTTTGAAGATAGAGTGAGAGAGGACGAATGAGGGTAAGAGAAGACGAGATAGGCGAAAGAGGGTGAAAGAGAACGAAAGAGGGTGAGAAAGGACGTACGAGGGTGAAAGAGGTGAGAGAGGGTGAGAGAGGACGAAAGAGGGTGAAAGAGGACGAAAGAGGTCGAAAGAGGGTGAGAGAGAACGAAAGAGGGTGAAAGAGGACGAAAGAGGGTGAGAGAGGACAAAAGAGTGTGAGAGAGGTCGAAAGAGGATGAGAGAGGGCAAAAGAGGGTGAGAAAGAATGAAAGAGGGTAGAGAGGACGAAAGAGAGTGAAAAAAGGTGAAAGAGGACGAAAGAGGGTAAAAGAGGGTGAGAAAGAATAAAAGAGGGTGAGAGAGGACGAAAGAGAGTGAAAGAGGACGAAAGAGGGTGAAAGAGGACGAAAGAGGGTGAGAGGGAATGAAAGAGGGTGTGAAAGAGGGTGAGAGAGAATGAAAGAGGGTGAGGAGAGGACGAAAGAGGGTGAGAAAGGACGAAAGAGGGTGAAAGAGGACGAAAGGGGGTGAGAGGGAATGAAAGAAGGTGAGAGAGAATGAAAGAGAGTGAAAGAGGACGAAAGAGGGTGAGAGAGGGCGAAAGAGGGTGAAAGAGGGTGAGAGAGGACGAAAGAGGGTGAGAGAGGACGAAAGAGGGTGAAAGAGGCGAAAGAGGGGTGGGAGTGGGGGTGGGGGTGGTGATGGGGGTAGAGGTGGGGGCGGGATGTGGGAGGGAAAGGGGGTGGGTGGAAGTTGAGGGAGGTGTGAGTGAAAGGTGAGAAGAGATTTATACGCGGACAGAGAAGAAGAAGAAGAAGAAGAAGAAGAAGAAGAAGAAGAAGAAGACGACGTTACTTCATTTTTCATGAAAAACGTCACTTTTTGACCGCTTGTATCTCCAGAACGGCTTGACCGATTTTATTTTTTCTTGGCTCAAATTACTCGTGGCGATGCCGCCTTTCAGGTTATATTACGTGCAATTCAAAATTTTTTATATTTTAGTAGTTCTACACCCCCAAAAAATGGACTTTGATGGTGCAGGATAAGGAGACTTGTAGTGTCTTTTAAGGTCTTTTAGGGTTTGAACATGGCCGGAGACACTACCGCGTCTCCTGATAAATGTGTTTTTTTTTACTTTATTTGAACACAATTTATTGTTTACTTTGACATACATAATATGTATATGCGTTTCTATATTTATATTTATATGATGAAAAGGTACAAGTGTCTGTACAATTTCTTTTAGACACTAAAAAACATGATATAAAATGTACTTCTAATTTAATTTTTTGTTGCTCTCTTATTTACACCTTTTAGTGTAAAGCTTTCTCACCACGACAAGGTAGGTGTAAATCGAGAAAGAATTTTTGTTTCATTTTACAGGGAGAAGAGACAAGTGCTGATATTTATAGCAATATTGACATTTATGTATTATTTGCAAAATCGATATAATTTCGATATATGTATACAAAAACATGCACCTCTTTATGTATATATCGTTAGATATAAATACATAAAATTTGTGTTATATTTATTTGAGGCATCTTTTCCTAAAGATTCTTTTTTTAGAATTTTGGAAAAGGCGACAGTTTATTTTCTTCGATAATGTAAAGAAAATGTTGCCTCATATTATCAATACGATTCGAATATGTCATATTACAAGGATTTTCTCCTAAAGCTATAGTTGTAGCGAAAGCTGCAGCATAAATTCCACAACATGTGCCATCAGGTTGTTTTTGAACCTTTTCAAATATAATATCATTTGCACTTATTTGTGGATAACGACGATGAATGTAATTTTTTTTTTTAGGCACCAATTTATTGTATGTACAATCGGGTAGACTGTCATACACTCGAAGCTTAGTGCCGTCAAAAAATATACATCGCCAATGATTACTGCAATTTCCTCCAATAATTTGTAAGCTTTTGTCGCTACGACTTGCTTCAATTAAATGAGAATATTCTAAATATAACACACTTTGTGTTTCAAAAGGACATGTATTTTTTACGACGCGCAAGAATTTGTCCAATGAATCGTCGTTTATTAGACTATCCACAGGTAATACATTTTTCTCTATTTCACTATCAGATATAGGACGATTATCGAGAAAATTTTTTTGTCGTGCCATATCGTTTTCAGTTAGTTCTTCTTTATTTTGTGAGTAACTATTTACAATAGCGCAATCGTCATCTTGTTTCGCACTTATAACAGTAACAGGAGTGACAGTTGCTTTCATAGATAAACTATTATATTCGCAACATTGACTTTCTTTGATAATATTTTTGTTTTCTGTATTACATTGTCGACAACTATTTAATTTTTTTACCTCTTTTTGAGCTTCTATTATATAATCTGGATTTCTAATAGGCATATGTCTATTATGCCGACTATCCAAGATTTCTGGCAGCATGCAATTATAATAGAAATTTGTTAAAAAGGGTAGCATTGTATTACTCCAAAAATCATTATCCTTTATAACACGTATTATTTTTAAGCTTTTTGGCGTCCACATAGTAAAAACACAATATTCTCGCCGCGTTATATTTAACTGGCCTTGAATTTGATAGAAATATTTATGATTTTTATTCATTTGTTCTGAATTTTTCTTATCAAAGATGTTCTTTAGTGGAGTCATCTTTATAGCTTCTTCAGCTGTTAAGTTCTTAGCTGAGTGCGGACATTTTATTTCTACCAGACCATCTTCATCTATAAGTCCATCTGGAGAAGCACCCAAGTATGGATGTTCAATATCAATGAATAATCCACAAGGTTTAATCTCTTTTTTTAGTATTTTGGCTAATTCTTTTCTCGCAATTGGTTCTTTTTCGCGACCATATTTCATTGCCTCGGTTTCAATAGCAGAAGGATATAAAATATTTTTCACAGGCAATGCGCAAGACGTTTTCAGTCTTTTACGACATACGGTTCCAAAATTAGATGCCGTTAACATTTTACGTCTCAATTGTAGCCATTGTTGTGATTCATTTTGTTTTGTAGTGTCGCGTTCAATTTTTTGCCAACTTTTTGCATTTTCGGACAATTTTTTAAAATGATTTTGTCGAAATTGCTCGATTACATCGGACGGTAGATCCGGTTTTTGCGAGTGTGGACCATAATAAGAGTCTGTTCCCGATTCTTGTTTGAATTTTTTTGATCTTCCTTCTATTTGTCGATACTCTTTATTTTTCTCTAATTTTTCTCTTCGGCGCTTCTCCAACTTCTCGACAATAGGCGGAACAGTCTTATTCATGCTTTTATGTACTTCTGTAATTACTTGTTGCGTATTAAATTGCAAAACTGCCCCCGCAATTCTAGCATTGTAACCACCTTTTTTATTAACAAGAATACGTTTGCCGCCAATTTGTGCGCAGATCGACGAATTAAATGACTCTGTAATGTTATTCGTATAATTTAACAATAAGCTGTCAGAGTAACCACTTATATACTCGACAGCTTCTTCTATTTCTAAATAAAGACCATGTGATTTTAAAGAATCTATATAATTTTCTTCTCCATCGCAAGTCTCTTTGCCACGTTCTTTGCATTGCTTGTGATCGCCAAAAACATGCCTAGGAATGTTTAAAATATCTTTTTGTAATTCCATAGCCTGACGATGTTGAGGTTGCCGTTCTTGTCTTCGTAGAGCGGCTGCCTCAGTTATTTCCTTTCGTATTAAAAAAATTTTTTTTTTTATTACATTTCGCACTTGTATTAGGCCGTCTGGATGTTTTTGGCCGAGTTTTCTCTGCTACAGTTTTAATTTTTTTACATAAATTACGTAGCAGATGATTCGTGCATTCTATTTTGGTAACTGTTATCATATGTTCTCCGTATGGATTATTATTTTTAATACTTTGGTATACGCTACTGTCACCGTCAGCAACAAGCGTTTTAAAAATTAGACCATGCATTTCGAGGCTACAATTAAAACCTTCTGCAATGGCATCGCTCTCCATTTTTGTGGAGCTTACGTTGCGATCAAAATTTTTATAGCAATTGTGAGTTTTCGGCTCGATACCTCTTCGCTCTGCCATATCGCATATTATGCAATATTTATTTTTAACACCGACGTAGAGAACCTTTCTCGTGCGGTAACCAATTATGGCTCCAATACCGGCAGGAGAGTCGTACGTGGTACCATACGATCTTTTCATCCAACTACCATCCGCTACAACTGTTATATACGGAATACCGTTTACAACTTCGTTGTTATCAAGAGCGATTTTTTTTTCAATTTTACCAGCCGTTTTCATATTTTCTATAGATGTGTTTACAAACTCGTCGACTAATTTGTCTCTACTCTTGATGTACATTGGCTCGGACATGCTAGGAACATTCATGACTGCAAGCTGCTTTTCCAGCTGGGCATAACCAGTTCCCACAGTAAGTGTTCCTGCTACAGCAGCCGTATTAATGTCCATTATTTCCGGTTTTGTGGGTTTTGACCAAATGCTGGCTTTTGTTTTGCACATTTTACATTGGAAGAACAGCTGGGTTTTCAACCCACATTTTTCAGACTTTATAAGTAACAAATTTTCAATTGACGAGCAGTCCAGTGCTTTATTATGTCTGTCAAAGATTCTGTGCAGCTCAGTCCATATAAAAGAGAAGTCCATAATGCGACGGCCTGCAGGCAAATTTTCTTTGATATCATCTTTATCAATAGAGCTCTTTTTAATTTTTTCTATAACATAATATTTGTCATCTTCGACACCATTTTCTACATTGCATATATCTGTATTTGACTCTAGACATCGCATTACTTGAATATTAGAATCCATTGTATCGGTAAATGATTCTACCGATTTTTCAAAATCAATGGATTTATCATAATGCATGCTTTTGGAGTCATTGGAATCATCAATATACATGCTTTCAAAACATTTATCTATGCCAAGTTTAACATTTTGCTTTACAGAATACATAGCTGTATTTGACTTCTGATACAGCATTGATTGGACATGCATGTATTTGACTCGAGACACTGCATTGTTTTGATATTTGAATACGTCATATCGGGAAATAATTCATCCGATGTTTTAAAGTCGACGGATTCCATACTAACATCTTCAATGCTTCTCGAGTCTAATTTATTAGCTAATCGAACATCTTGTTCGACATTATACATACCTGTATCACTTACAATTTGACACATCTCCGACAAGTTTTTTACGTCTTGCTTTGTCTTCTCACTGATAAGTATTTGTCGCCTGCAAGAAAACATTTATTGATAAGTATTTTGTTAAATATTATTATAAAAATTATAAAAAAATATTTAAATATTTTTGAAAACAAAATCTTTTAAAAATAAATCTTTATTTTAATGTACAATTAAAAATAAATTATTAATTATAAAATTATGTATTACTGAAAAAATAGATAGCTAACAATATAAATACTACTACTGTAGCGCACATGCAAACCACATCTAATGTAAAATTGTAATTGTAATTGTGTAATATTTTTTTTAATTATCAGCACACGAATAGATCGCCTCTGGAATTATTTTTTAAAACAACCAGCACACGAATAGATCGCCTCTGGAATTATTTTTTAAAACAACCAGCACACGAATAGATCGCCTCTGGAATTATTTTTTAAAACAACCAGCACACGAATAGATCGTCTCTGGAATTATTTTTTAAAACAACCAGCACACGAATAGATCGCCTCTGGAATTATTTTTTAAAACAACCAGCACACGAATAGATCGCCTCTGGAATTACAGTTTTAAAACAACCAGCACACGAATAGATCGCCTCTGGAATTATTTTTTAAAACAACCAGCACACGAATAGATCGCCTCTGGAATTATTTTTTAAAACAACCAGCACACGAATAGATCGCCTCTGGAATTATTTTTTAAACCAGCACACGAATAGACCGCCTCTGGCACTAACTACTATAAAAACTAATAATAATTATCAATTATACATGAAAAAATAAACAAAGGATTGCATTATCTTTCAGATAAAAAAAATTGAGAATTGCATTTTAATAAAAAAAAATTAAAATAAAAATTAAAAATAAAAATAAAAATTGCATTTTAAACGTCTATTTGAATGTTCTTATAAAATTACACCTACATACATACATACATACAAATATATATATATATATATATATATATATAGACCTATAATTTATAAAATGTAATAATTTACTTACGTCTCCCCGGCGGCATCTTATTTTCCGAGCGATGGGCAATGAGCTGGCGACGGACGACGGGCGACGGGCGACGGCTAACAAATGATCACTGATTTCTTTCGTCTCTTCTTTTGGCTCACATACGCCGTAGTGGTGGGGGTATGGGGAAATTCGCGGCGTGACTGGCACGTGCTCTCGATGCGCGGTTGCCACATTTGGTCATTTTTTTATAAATAAGATTTACAATTGAATCTGAAACGTCTACACCAAAAAATGTTTTCAAGCGAGCGCGAGAATTTCGAGCATGTTTTTTTCAGGACGTGCTCTATAGAAATGAATAAATAAATAAATAAATATGTATTTATATATATATATATATATATTGCATATATAAATACATATTTACTTATTTATTCATTTATATATATATATATATATATATATGTGTGTGTGTGTGTGTGTGTGTGTGTGTGTGTGTGTGTGTGTAAACTAATTTATTTTTAATATAATAAAATCACGTGCGTGTCATAAAGAAATATATAATTGTTCGTTTGCATTGAATGTCACTATTTTCGAAAAAGTAAAAAAAGAAAGCTCGCTCTCTCTCTCTCTCTCTCTCTCTCTTTCTCTCGATACTTTATGCTTAGTATTCTATCAATCAGTGATTAATGCAATCAATCAATCAATATATCGTTTTACGGCAACAGCCAGTTGCTTGTTCATTCACTCATTTATTCTTTTAAAAAATGTTCATTTTTAAACATAATTATATAAATTATTCTATAGAAATTATAGGGATTTATATATAATCATGTCAAATTATATATGAAACAAATATTTATATAAATATTTGTTTTATATATAATTATGATGTATATGAAGTGAATTATGATGTATATGATGTATATAATATATATGAAGAAATATTTATTATATATATATATATATATATATATATATATAAATTTATACAATTATATATAAAAAGCACTTTTATCTAATTATGTATGGACATATTTCATATATAATTTTGCGATTCTATGTATACTTTTATATATTTCTATATATAATTTTATATTGTTATATATAAAAAATTTTTCTCCGGGAGATTTTACTTTTATTCATATTTTCCTTTTCTTTCCTCATTCTTGTCTGTCTTTACATGCATGTTATTGTGTTGTATGTGCATAATATATAATTTGCATTTGTATGTTTGTTGAGAAGATTAAAATAAATCATAGTGATAAATATAAGGCCAACTTATCGAGCTGAATATTCGAGATGTTCAGTCAACTACCATTTATTACATGTATAAATTATAAAACTACAGTCATTATATTAAAACTAACGCAAATTACAATCATTCTATAAACGTTTCGACCGCACGCGGTCTTCTTCAGTATAATTATTGAAATATAAAATCTTACAATTCACATAATATCGAAATTTAATTATAGTTATTCAGAATCAAGAGTTTTTGAGCAATTAACGCGTGTTTCAATCCGTCCTGTCCAACAGTGTTCGCCTCGATATGATCCCTGATTTTGTTCAGATCTCGGATAGTTTCATCGTTAATATGCGAGAAATTAACCCGTTCCGTAGGCGCTATCATCGTTCTTCTTAGAAGAAGAAGAACTTCTACTGAAGAAGACCGCGTGCGGTCGAAACGTTTATAGAATGATTGTAATTTGCGTTAGTTTTAATATAATGACTGTAGTTTTATAATTTATACATGTAATAAATGGTAGTTGACTGAACATCTCGAATATTCAGCTCGATAAGTTGGCCTTATATTTATCACTTTGTTTTCAATATACGAGCGACAATTTGTATTAATTTATTTTTAAAATAATTCATTTTATAAATGCAGCTTTTTTAAATTAAATTTTTAAAATACAATTTTTATGAAAATCAATTTAAACAAAATTTAGATTTCACAAATATTTTAGTTTATACGAATATATTCTTTTAGATGTTTTATATATTCTCTTACTATTTATTATGTGTTCAATAAAAACAATTTTATTATAAAAACAATAAATAAAGATAAAATAATGCAAAACAGACTAATTATAAAAATAAAAATATTTTGAAAAATATTTGATACATATTGATATTTTATTAAATATTTGAAGATATATAATTTATTAATTTCCAGAAAAAATTTATTTCAGATATTTAAAAAAAGCTGCATTTATAGTATAGAAACATAAAGTAATAAAATTATATCTATTCCTATCTTCTCAACAAACATACAAATGCAAATTATATATGATGCACATACATCACAATAACATGCATGTAAAGACAGACAAGAATGATGAAAGAAATAGAAAATATGAGTCAATGTAAAATCTCCCGGAAAAAAAATTTGTATATATAACAATATAAAATTATATAGAAATGTATAAAATTATACATATAATCGCAAAATGATATATGAAATATATCCATACATAATTACATACAAGTGCTTTTTATATATATTTATATAAATTTATATATATATATATATATATATATATATAAATATGTGTGTTTCATATATAATGTGACATGATTATGTATGAATATAATTTCTATATAAATTTATATAATTATGTAAGAAATGGGCATATTTTAAAAGAATGAATGAGTGAATGAACAAGCAACTGGCTGTTGCCGTCAAACGATATATTGATTGATTGCATTGATCACTGATTGATAGAATACTAAGCATAAAGTATTGAGAGAGAGAGAGAGAGAGAGCGAGCTTTTTTTACTTTCCCGAAAATAGAGACATTCAATGCAAACGGTGAATTGTATATCTCTTTACGACACGTACAGCCGGAGAAAAATTTTTTATATATAATTATATAAAATAATTGTATAATCTATACATATAATTTTGCGATTATATGTATAAAATTATACAATTATTTTTAATATAATTATATATAAAAAATTTTTTCCCGG